>NW_026876681.1:0-197572 GCF_032173495.1 Musca vetustissima
GGCGGTATTTTGTCATTTGTTTTGAATATGATGTATGTGTTTTTTGTTGTGTTATTTATAAAATTTGGTATAATACCCATGTTTCTGCATTTGATCAAAAATGTTGTTGTTGTGGTTAGAGCTGCTGTTTGCCTGTTACATTTTGAATATTGTTTTGTTTTGTTGATCGTTTCTGTGTTATACTTTCGTCTTATCTCTTTGTATAAATGCATTTTTCAGTATTTTTCTTCTTCTTGAATTTGCGGAGTGCCTTCCGTGTGTGTATGTTGTTGTTGTTATTTTTGACCTGTGATATGTTAATTCTTGTGGATTTTTGTTTTGGCTTTAGGTCAATTGAAAAACTCGTTGGTTATATTTTTCTTTTTTGTTTATTCTTATTTTCCAATATTTCGACTGTCTTCGGCAGTCATCTTCAGGGAAATACTACAAAACATACAACTATTTTAAAGATATAGAGGTTTTAATATTGAATGCGGGGGGAAAAGGGGGAAAAACTGTGGCTATGTACAAAACCGACTATGGAACAAAAATGAAGGATATATTACGAGACATGTGTACATATAAAAGATTAAAACGGGACCCAACATCTAATTTACAAAACAAAAATAATAAGCTTACCGAAAAATTATACGGTATGAACATTTTAAATATATATGAGAAGAACAAAATAATGACATACACAGCAATTGCACCACGAATTTACGGACTACCAAAAATACATAAGGAAGGAATACCACTTAGACCAATATGCTCATCTATTAACTCCCCAACATATGAGCTCTCAAAATACATAGTGGATATTTTAAAGAATTTAACTAAAGATTCTATATATAACATTAAAGACGCCGTTGAAATGAAAAGAAAAATTAAAGATATAAATATTGACGAAAACGAAGTTCTACTAACATTTGACGTTATCTGGCTATTTCCTAGTATACCTATAAATTTAGCATTGAGGACAATCACGGAAAAATGGAACATAATTAAGGAATCCACAAAAATACCACAGGAACTCTTCATCGAAATATTGACTCTTTGTATAAAAGACTCAAGATATTTCATATATGAGGACAAGGTGTACGAACAGCGGAAAGGACTTCTAATGGGCTCTCCAGCGTCACCGATTATTGCAGATATAGTAATGGAGGAGTTATTGGACGCTTCAATGGAGAAATTAACAAATAAAACAAAATTAGTTACGAAATATGTAGACGATATACTTTGTATAGTGAAAAGAACAGAGATCGAGAATACATTAAATATCCTGAACTCCTTTGACAAACATGTGCAATTTACGCACGAATTGGAAGAAAACGAAAAATTACCTTATCTTGACGCAATAATAGTCCGACAGGGCCAAACACTAAAAATAGATTGGTACCAAAAGCCCACCGCATCTGGACGATTAATAAACTTTTACTCTAAGCACCCTAGACGAATAAAAATAAATACGGCCACAAACTTCATCAACAGAGTACTTGATATTAGCGACGAACAATTCCACCAAAAGAACAAAGAAAGGATACGTAATATACTGAGGAAAAATGATTTCCCACAGAGAACTATTGACGAATTACTAAAAACATCCAATCACAAGAACGAAAAGAAGAAAGAAGAGGAAAAAGCATACAAAACATTGACTTATATACCTGGACTGTCTGAGAGATTGCGTAATTTCAATATATATGACAAGAACAATTATCAATTAGCCTTAAAATCGAAGAATACCGTCAATAGCCTGTTCAGCAAAACAAAATCAAAAATTAAAAAGGAAGACAAATGCAATGTAGTGTATAAGATAAAATGTAATGGGGACAAATCCAACGTATGCCAAAAGGTATATGTTGGTACAACAAAAACTAAACTTAAGACTAGACTTTCTGGACATAAGTCAGATCAAAATTCAGACAAACCTTTAGAGCAAAAAACGGCGCTTGCTGCACATTGCACAAAAACTGGACATACACCGAATTTTAAAGACGTAGACATATTGACACAAGAAAATAATTATAAGCGACGATTCACATTAGAAATGTTAAACATAATTAATGTACCTAACGATAGAAGAATGAATTATAAGACACGGACCACTGTGCACATATTTATAGAAACATAATTCATAAGCACAGACGAGAAAAAAGAAAAACTTAGTTTAGCATAGACGGTGATGAAAATCGGTTGCTTTTCTCAAAAAAAGTAAGATCTGTGCAATACAATTATGTCTATATCTTTAAAATATTTGTATGTTTTGTAGTATTTCCCTGAAGATGACTGCCGAACACAGTCGAAATATTGGAAAATAAAAATAAATAAAAAAGAAAAATATAACCAACGAGTTTTTCAATTGACCTAAAGCCAAAACAAAAATCCACAAGAATTAACAATGAATAAATTATAGCACAAATTTCGCAAATTTTTTATTTTAATCCTCATACTAAATTTTAAAACAACATCCAAACTCAAACCCTCTACATCAATTCACATGTGCTTATTCAGTAATACTTTTCGTGCATTAATAATAATTACTTATCAGTTACTTATATTAACCCTGACAGGTAATTACGCAGGCAATTATAATGGTGTGTCATAATAAATACAGTAATCAGTTTGGTTTTGGCATTACGGCGCGTCAACAATCAAATGGTGTGCATATCTGCATTAAATCAAAGTTCATATGTTGTTTGTTTTTGGTTCATTCCATCACTTAATATTAACCCATCAGAACCAATCCTACATGCAAAATTTCGTGACAATTCGTCCGTAACTGTGGCTTGTATCGTGTTTACAAATTTTAATGGACAGACGGACGTACGGAAGCACATGTCTAGCTCTACTCACTAGTCGACATATGACCATCGGTATACTTAAAGGTAGGTCTAGGTCCAATATTTCGCGGCGTTACAAGCTCTTGGGGCTATAATATCTATTTGCAATAGTTAAACTTAGGCATTAACTTTTAGATTTCTATCGCTATCGGCTCCCTTACAATATTAAATGTAACAATCAAATATATTTAAAACATTACTGATTCGTCAGAATTAATAGCAAATGATTAAAATCAATTCGTGAAGTCATTGTCAAAATGGTAACTACTTAAAACATTGTGTTAAAAATTTGTTAGCCAATAAAAAAGTACCGATGGTGAAATTTTTTAAAAAAAAAAAAAAAAACTTCGGGTAAAAGTGAAGAAGTACAATGAGTGCATTTTTTCCAGTCAATGTCGTAAATTGACAGATAAAATTGCATACATGCTCTTCTCCTACTTCTATAGCTTCTTATATTAATTAGTTGTGGTTTCTTTTTTTCTTGATTTAGAATAAATTCAAAGTTGTAAATTAACCAAATATAATTGTATTGAGTGTCAATTTCATCTCCAAAATCCACTAAAAATTTAATACAATTTTCTAATTCTGATAAATGTGCAAATTTGGGTAATTTATAAGCTTTGTCATCATTTGTACACTACAAATTACAATGATCTCTATTATCTTTCGCACCAGTTACCTGCGGTTATAATTAACAATAAATTATATTGTTTACAAATTCATTTGATTGTACAATAGTGTTGTACATACACACAAACTGTGTCACTGTAACCAGTTAAACTATAAATCAACGATAAACCATTTCAATGGAATTTAGAGTTTTTGCTATGCTAAAAATCATTCATTACATACAATGCCATAAATCGTAACTATAATTCAAATAAATATTAAGAAAAAATCAATATTATGTTGCTCGTACAGAATCGTATATACCCTTGGGGCGTGTTATTTTATATACATAGAAGACCTTAAGTGTCAAATCTTGAAAACTATATAAACTTACCTTAGTTAAAATTGTTTTTTTTTTTTCGAAAAAAGACGATCAAGCGGACAAACTTTATTTAGTTGGTACATCATTTTGATGGAAGCTATATCTAAACCTGAAACGTCTTTAATACAATACGCTATGCAATATTTCACGTAAGGCGAACATACATAGGCATAGACACATATACGAGGGAGAAATCTACATCTGAGCCGATTTCAACAAAACAAAATATCGTGCAAATAGAACAGGATCTATGGTGCACCATTTACATAAACTGAGACCATTTACATAAAATGAGTTAAGAAAAAGCATTGTGGACTAAATTTCATACCCTCTGCTAAATTTCGTGAATATAGACAAACACAGGCTCATCGTTGCACCATTTACATAAAATCGGACGAAAATATATATGGTAGCTATATCTAAATCTGAACCTATTTCAACAAAACTTTACGGATGCCAAGCTATAGAAACAACAATACTGTATGCAAAACTTTGTCTCAATCGGACGAATATTGGGAGTTTGGTACTCCATTTATATAAAATCGGACGAAACTATATATGGAAGCTATATTTAAATCTGAACCGATTTTTTCCAATTTCAATAGGGTTCGTCTTTGGGCCAAATAAGTGAGCTGTGCCAATTTTCAAAATCGGATCATAAATGCGACATGCAATTTGTTCACAAAAATACATGGACGGACGGACATGCATAAATCGACTCAGAAAGTGATTCTATGCATATTCTCAAAATGAACCATGGGTCTATCTCGATTTTGCCTGTTACAAACATATGCACAATTACATAATACCCTGTAGCACAGTGTGGTGAAGGGTATAAAAAAAAAAACAAAACACAATGGAACACCGAAAACATGTTCGCCCTACTACATTCCATCAACAACTAAAAAAGATTTGTCGTCTTCCCCCTATATATAGTGCACATATTGGGATACTAAAATGTACCGAAATGTCATTAAGATATTAGGAATTGTATGAAAATGTTGGGCATCTTATAGCAAGAGCTTCTAAAACTGTTATTGCTATAAATTTTAATAAATTATCAATCAACATGTCACATATCAAAAAAAAACTTTATATATTTATTTTTGTTTTTGCCACATTTGTTTCTTTTTATATAACCAAATAGAAAAAAAAATATTTTATTGTGTATAAAAAGATATATATAACGAAAACCATTCAGTTTTATAATTTTCATTTGTCATTTTCAGTTTAACTGAAAATTTAATAGGGGTTTCAAGCTGTCAAAGTTTATTTTCTCCATAAATATGTTTTGAGTTGCATTTGAAAAATAATCATTAATGAACATATTTGACTTCAGGATGTATGACGCATGAGTCCTTCTTTAGAATCGCTTTATGGAACTTTCACTTTCAAAGGATATCAAATATTGAGGCAGCTTATTAAGATATATTTGGTCAATTCCCGAATCACACTTTTTTCATAACTTGATTTTTATGACTGCTTGTGAATATTTTTAACTATCTTGAAATAAATATTAATTCCTACTCGGATATAGGTATATAGAATTAAAAAGGGGAGTCACCGAGTAAAATTAACACAATAAACAATTATATGAATGCTGTACATATAATTGATGTAAAGCTCGGTAAAAACGAATGCAATGATACTGAGGTAAAACGCCGATACTGGATAAACTATTCAAAAACTACACCTTCAGATACAAGCGAATAATCACTAAACACACTCAATTGGTGCCATACCTTCTAAATGTATGTAAATGTTTTTTTGATAATGCAATATATTAATCATTCTTTATTATACCCTCAGCATTATGCCTAATGAGGATATATACACTTTGATACGGTGTGCCTCATCGTAATATTTCTTTGAACCCAATCCGTTTTAGATAATTTGGAGTTGATTTGCAAATGTCAGTCCGTCTGTCTGTCTGGCCGGCTGGTGCGCAAGATAACTCTCAAATGGAATAATCGATTTCATCCAAACTTTGCAGATCTTAATATTTCATTCAAAGATGGGTGTTAGTACATTAAGCCTGATAAGTCATTTTAATAAGACAAACAAATACTGTTATCTATCCGAAAAATGGATCCATTGGTTAACTCCTTCTGGCACCTTTTCCACAAAGGGTCAAAGTTTTCAATATTTATAAATCCAATATGCGGCGAACGAAATGTCCAATTTGAAACAATCTTTGCACAACCTATTATCTCTACCAAGCCTAGATCAAGTTCTCCGACAGAAAGGGTCAATATTTTATAATCTTGTAAATTTTAAATTAAATTGAATATTCCCTTCCTCGTGTAATGTGTTTTGATTTTTTTGATCGGGACATCAATCTAAATTTCCTAGCTAACAACGCTACATCTAGTACATACATACAACCGTACAATTTAAAAACCAACCAATTTTTGGATATACTATCATCATCTCGAGTCTATGAATAAAAATAACGCCTTAGAATAAAAATTTTGTAATTTTTCATACAAAAAGTCTGGGTTAATTTGCCCTCTAAATATTGATCGATCTTCATCAAAATCCATGCTTACTCCGTGATCAGACCCCTTTCTCTGTGTTAAATTTCATGATGCTCAGGTCATAGTCGTAGCCCTTAGAGCTACCAGAAAACCCGACAAAACAAAGTAGGGGTCTTCTTTGGCCAGAAGACATCCTACATGCAAAATGACGATTGGTCCATAACTGTGGCCTTTATGTGTTTACAAATTATATTGGCCAGAAGGACGGACGGACACATATGTCTAGATCGACTCAGCTAGTCGAGATATGACATCGGTATATTTAAAGGTAGGCCTAGGACCAATATTTCGCGGCGTTACAAACTCTCGGGGATGCACAATGTATTGGGGTGTCGTTGATATATATAATATGTTAGAACATCTATGTTATATATAACAACTATGTTATAACATTTGTTAGAAATGCACTAAAATATTAACCTTTTTTCGCTACAACGAATACGCATGACAATTGACTGTACACAATAAAGTATAGCGACATTGGAAATAAAATATCACAACAAATGTATATGTATGTATATGTAATGTAAATTTATTTTTTATGCAAAATAAGTATATACATTGTAAATTTTTATCATCTAAAATAGTTTTACAGTTTTTATGAAATCATTTGAGTTGCGAATACGCAAAGAGTATAACCGAAATAAATTCAATTCACTCTCACCCAGTAGTGTTTCTTTTTCGTATTTGGATGAAAGCACATAATTTCTATACAACACAAAAAAATATTTAATAAAAAAATGAACAGTCTAACATATCCGAACATTGCACACACTCACGCACACATGTGCCTCATCTACTCTACGGTCACGGATTTGGCCAAGTTACGCGGGCAATCGACGTCACAGCCACGGAGAACAGCAATGTGGTAGGAGAGCAATTGCATGGGGATGACAGTGAGAATACCCTGAAGACAGTCTACAGTGCGTGGGATTTCCAAGCTGCGGGAGCAGAATGCTTTTGTTTCTTCATCGCCTTGCTCGCAGATGATAATAGGGCAACCTTTACGTGATGTAACTTGTTGCAGGGCATTCATACATTTCACATAAACTGGATCACGAAGTACGATCATAAGGACAGGCATCGAGTCATCAATTAAAGCCAAGGGGCCATGTTTCAATTCTCCAGCCATGATGCCTTCACTGTGCATGTAGGTCAATTCTTTGACTTTCTGCAGGGAGAGAGCAAAAATTTTAGTTATCAAAAAATCAAAACATTTATTTTTTAGCAATGACTTACCAAAGCACCTTCCATGCAAGTGGCAAAGTTATAACCACGACCCATAATCAACAGAGATTTGTGTTGGTACAAATCCTTGGCCAATTCCTGAACTTTGGAGTCCAATTTCAGGACTTCACGAATTTGATCGGCCAATTTTGATAGGCCTTGAATAATTTCCAAACGTCTTTGTTGCAGTGACAAACGATCTTCGGACATGACCAAACCGAACATGACCAATGAAATGAATTGTGATGTATAAGCCTTGGTGGAGGCCACACCGATTTCAGGACCGGCATTAATGTGGACACCACAATGAGATTCACGGCAGATACTACTGCCCACAGTATTGGTGATGCCGACAATGAGAGCACCACGTTGTTTGCAGTAACGCAACGCCATCAAAGTATCGGCAGTCTCACCAGATTGCGATATAAAGAAACACACATCATCACGGAAGATGGGTGTGTTACGATCAAGGAAATCCGAGGCCAATTCAATCATAACTGGCAATTCGGTGAGTTCCTCCAAGAGTTGGCGCGTAGCAACGGCACTGTGATACGATGTACCACAACCAATCAACATCAGACGACGGCAACGTTTAATTTCGGGAATGTAATCCTTGATGCCACCCAATACAATGGTATTGGTGTCGAACCGAACGCGACCACGCATGGTGTTGACAACTGATTCGGGCTGTTCGAAAATTTCCTTCAACATGAAATAATCGTAGTTGCCCTTCATAATTTGTTGGATTTCCATTTTAAGGGTGGTAATTTCACGAGCATGGGGATCATCGGTTGATTTTTTGAGACGATGAATGCTCAAACCACCATCACGAACGGCAGCAACATCATCATCCTAAGGAAATGAAGTGAATAAAATGATATTAATGAGTATGTTAAAAATATAAATACAATGATACAATAAAAAATATTTTTGAAACGTAAAAATGTTTTAACAATGACCCCCAAAATTTAAAGAATTTAATGAAACCTAAGAAGAATATAAATTTTGACAAGTATCCAAAAGTACGATATAATTATCTAACTTTAAATTTATAACCGATTTAACGGGTTCTGACTGCTGAAATCAGGATAAAGCTCATAATATTGTGAAGGGTTTCAAACCGATTTAGCAGAAATTTCCCATTTCATATTTCCATGTAATGAATTCCGATGTTTTGTGGTCCTTCTTAAATTAATTGCTTTATATTTGGAATTTCAGAATTTCATAAACGCAAGGATATGATATCATCTTTCCTGTGTCCCCCAAATTTGGATTCGAATTGCCAGCAAATTTCGATGATTCAAACAACGAACTTGACTAAGTCTGATGATGTTGAAGTAAATGAATTTGAAATATGAATGGAATAACTGAACAGTCTAACAAATTCCACCCAAGACAATTATTCCAAATATAATCCATATAGAATCTGAACATGGTAGGTAGTTTAATGTGTAGTTAATTCCGTATCGGACGCGAGATTAAATACTCGTATCATCATTCAATTCACACACATTCAATTGGAATAACTGAAAACCCTTTGTACACACACATCGACAAATGTGTGAGAATGCGAATTCTTACGCTCTGTCCGATGCTGACTTAATTTATCATTTACCATTTCGCTCATCATTTCAATTATAATAAATCTTATATCACTTCAGAACCTTTATTCCTAGTTGTTCACATATCACAATCCATCACACATATGATGACCCTTTCATGAAGGAAAAAAAATATCATTAAAAATTCCTACATTAAAATTCTATCCAATATGAACATATCTCTCTATTTGGGTCAATCTGCAGTCGAATACTTCTAAGAACTACTCTAAAGCGAAAAAAACATACAAACAAACAAAAAGATAACTCCCGAAAAGTCACGTCATCTGTTTTTGTTTTACACAAATCATGCAGCGCTGAATGGAATACTCAATTGTATATATTCTTGTACTTACCTCCAAATAAATCACACGATTGGTGTGCTCAATAACAGCTGAAGCATCGGATGCAAAGAAATATTCCACCTCCTTCTGTTCCATGGGCAAGAACTCCGATGTGCTCTCCGAACGTGGCAAAACTGATAAATCACGATTTTGTACATATGGACGATGTTCTTTTTTGATTAGTATTCAACAAAATATTGTTGGTTTATTTTTGATGGCATTGATGATGTCGATAATAAAAGCCAATTGGCAGTGGTGGAGATGGCGATGTCAATGGCAATGGGCGTTTTTTTTTTTTATTTTATATTTCAAGTAGAAGCAGAAGCATTTTGTTGGTGTCGATGCCATTTGGTGTCGTTTTTTTATGATATTTACAATGTCATCGATGCACATTGCATTTGTACATTATTTGGTAACAAAAATATTTATTTTGTATTTCGGTATTGAGTTTTAACCATGGCAACCGCACAGATAATCCAAGATAAAGTTTTGTGGTATTTGCGTTAATGGCAGGCATACGATCCATAGTCCAGAAGTAATTGCAATATAATTTTGATTCAACAATTGCAGATTTTAAATGAATGATGGATGGTGCCAAAGAGAAAATAATCGATAATGAAATCAAAATGTTAGATTAGCATAAAATTCAATTCGAAATAAAAACTGAGGCATAACATTGTAATAGCGATTTAATTATAAATATAACTATTAACCAAATAAATAGATATGTAAATAAAAATATTTATATGAAAAAATGATTGATTTAAAATAAAACGGAAAAATCCCACACCAAATATTTATAATATATAAAAATTTAATTAACTAGTTTTTTAGATGTTCAATGAATAGTTGTTGGGAAATATTCCAATAAAATGTATTAATAAAGTTGCGGATTTCACAAATAATAACATAAGTCAATAAATGATAATTTTTGAATAATTTATTAAAAAACAAGTCGTTTTTTACATTCACAAGAAACATCCTGATTTAAAACAATATATTTTTTAAGAATTTTGTCAATTTTTGACTTGATTGAGATTTTTGTGTAAACCGCATTTGTTTATTTTTATAAATATTAATAACAAATATTTAATAGAATCCAATTTTAATTGTTGAAATATCATTCATGCTTGTTTTATTGTAGTACGAATGAATATGTATATATATATGCACTTTCATTGATATATTTAAAACAAAACATGTGCAAAAACCATTTCTGTGCCTAGTTAGATTCACATTATTTTTATAATTTAAACAAATACGAACATGTGCTTCGAGGTTTGATGAGATGATTATTCAAAACTGTTTACGATTTGGCGCCATATTTTCGCGGTTTGGTAAAGTTTGATGATTGTACTCAAATTATTGCGAATTTCAAATATGTATTTTCTATTTATGTATATTGTTTGTCTTATCAAGTTATTTTAAATCGGTTTATATGATATGACCTTATAAATTTATAATATAATAATTTATAGACTTATGAATAGCACTAAGGTGACCCCACCCATTCTCAGATTCAAAATATTTAATTTTGTTTTGATTCGTACCTACACTTATTCAAGAATGTCCCTATAAAATTTCTGGTGAAAATCTCAACAACTTTTGAAGATATAGCCGATTTATTGTGTCATGCGACGGCTGAAGTGCTTCTCAAACTTTAAACGCGTTTTTCTCGAAACAGTGTTTTTACGAATGGCGGGCACGATAACTCAAAACCTAGTAATCCAATCGGTTCCAAATTTTGTATAGGTATCTTATTTTTTAACTTGGTTCCCCTAAATATGCCTTCATTCAAGGATTTCAACGAATACAATATTTTTAATTCCTTTCCTATCATTTTTTAATTTCTTTCGAATAATGTTATTTAGAAATCGATTTTAAGATTTTTTATTTTCCGCAATTGAATAAGCTTGAAGTCAATTAGTTTTTAAAGTGTTATTTTTTCTATAATCCCAAATGTATTAGAAGATATAAATTGCTACACACATTCCCTTACACATACATGCATAGAATAATCCTTGATTTTGAATAGACCTTAAGTATTTATTTATTTGTTTTATTTCCTACAAAAAAGCTATTGTATAACAATAATTATATTTATTTAAGCAAAAACCTATTATCACTTTGTTACTGATTGTTTGTCAATTGTGCATTTTTTTATTTCCCTACTCGAGAATATTTCATTTAATTAAGATATTGTTTGACAATATCTGTGCGCTATCAAATTTTGTTTTATTATTATTTATTTTTTTTTATTTTAATTATTTATTTAATTTTGTTGGTTTTATTTGGCAGAAAGCGACATTTGTTAGATCGAATCAAAGTATCAATCCATCCATACCAACTGTGATGCATAGATGCATACATACGTAAATGTTTTTTTTTCGATTCGATTCCATGCAGTATAAAAAATGGAAAAACAGAAATAACTAAATACACACAGTGAAACCCATTGACATGTACACTTGTATGAGATGGCTTTCAGGTTTGTTTATTGATATAAATATATGATATGCAGGCGTGCGAGGTTTTACTGTACACACATACATACATAAAATTAAACAAATAAATCTAATTTCAGTTAGTTTTATTGATAACAATTTTTTTATATTAAATTCCTTGTTTATATGCTAAATTGAGTGGAATTTGTATGAATAACCACAAAAAGTTGTTTCTAAATGAAATAAAAAGCGTTTAAATGTCGATTGCATTTCACGCCTGCTGATGTTCATTGCCCGGGTGTTGTAATCAAGTGAACTGTAACTATTCACATCTATGGAGTTTTGCATATTTATTTATTTGAATTAATACATTTGTACATACGTATGTACACTTGCGCATGCATATGTACACAGTATATATGGAAATGGCTTTTTTTGAGTTGAAAATATTTAAAGTATTCTTTTGTTAAGCATTTTGGTATGTCTTATATGTGATATTATGCACATACTGTGTTCCATGGCCTGACATCGTTTGACGTCTTTTTTTTTTTTTGAAAGCATTTAAATCTGATGTATTTCTGTGAAAATACCACAAATATTTGTTTGTCGAAATGCACAAGAAAAACCATGTGTATGTGTAAGTCATAAGATCCAAATTGTTGATAAAGCAAAAAAAAAGCATTCCTTTTAAAAAGAATCCCAAAAAGTAATTGGACAATGTGAAATGCTTAATTATTTTGAATAAAATTCTCTGTGATATTGTCATTTATTTTCTTATAAGGAAATATCACTTTTTATTCTGATATTTTATTTGCGTTCATGTACACATTTTTTGTTACAAATTGGGAGAAATTATATTTAAACTGGGACTCATTGCTATAGTTGAAATATTTTTAAAATTTTATATTTAAAAATTTGCAAAGTTCGCAGATGGAGTTTAGAGTATGTGATTTTCACAAATATTTTCGGGCGGAGGTTGGATCTTTAAAAAACCCAAGGGGACCTTTCATATTTCATTGAAAACCAGAAATATTAATTCCATTAAAATTTACCTGAAATGATGGTTACACAAATTGAAAATGGAAATTGACTGCATCCAAACGTGTAATATTTGGAAATTTTCAGCCTAGCATCCCAATTCGCTCCGAAGAAAGCCCAATGACAACAAGGAAGCAGTGTCGGCCAATTTTGCTGAGGTCTGTGTCGAAAAAATTATTTTTTTTCTCTGGAATAATTTTTTTATCAATCTGCAAAGTATTTTATAACTAACGGATTGTATACTCTTCCAAAGCGTAAACCGTAATACTTCTTTTTTTTTTAGAAAATTATCAAAATTGTTGTTAAGTTCCGTTCCAATTTTCTGATAGACTAAAAAAATTTCAACTCCTGATTAGCCGCAGCGTTTAATTTTAAGGATGGGCATCTAGTTAACAGAGTCATTCACCCCTACTTTTTGAATATATTTATTTTACTATGAAAATGTTCACATCAAGGAAAACATACTGAACCAACCTGTTCATTAATTAGCTATTTAGTGTTTCGTTTTTTTTTTTTTGCATCCAAAATATATATATTTTTAATTATATACAATTTATACATATATACATTTGTTAAAAAATTGTATATGTACACATATGTGTGCACATAATCACTAATTAATGACAAACAATGGAATATCACAAATTTCCACCCACATCCCCTTCATATCCTATTTTTGGCGAAAGTAATGAATTTGCAATTAGCAAATTATTTTCATTAAATAATTTTGATTAAATTTATTGTGTTAAATATAGGTATTTCATTGAACATATGCAAATGTATGAAAATATGTATGCAAGTGCGAATTATAAATACGCTTATATTTGTATGTATTTTGAGGTATTTACAAGTGTGACATTGTGTGTGTGTATTCGGATAATATTTACTCAAGTACACCGATAATATAAACACATTTATTGTGTTTACGATTTTGAACGATAAATATGTAAATTTTATCAAAAAAAAAAAAACAAAAAATCATAAAAACATGCATTTCAGCTTTCCGGAAAATTAATGAGGTGAAATAGCAAATAATAGCCTTAGTAATCAAAATAAATTGAAGAGTACAATTTTTCTTGAAAATTTTGAATTTTTGAAAAATGTTTAAGAATTTTGTTGTATTTTTAATGTCATAACCAAAATAGCAATACTGCAATAACATTTTTTTTTTTTGGAAGGATAATTTAACGTAGTTGGAAAAGTTTAAGAAATTTGATAAGAAATTATGTATGTTAATTAACGATGTAAATACAATAACTGATACATGAAATGAGTTTTCTTAAATAAGTTCAGTTGAGATTATAAAAATTTCATTTGTGATTCCGAAATGTTATTTCAAAAGTTTCGAGGATTCGAAATTCGAGGATTTAATTTCCAAATACTCTATTCTTACCCCACACATCTATGTTGAAAGGGTCTGAGTCGATCTAGACATGTGCGTCCGTCTGTCCATTACTACACAGTTAATAAAACATTGGCATGTAGGTTCGGTTCGAACTAAAGAAGACCCCTACTGTTTTTGGTAATGATCCCTTAACATTTTTCTGACCCGAACTTCTAGAACATTTACATTGAAAAACAGACCTGACCAAGGAATAAGCATGGTTCTTTTCATGATACTCAGGCAATATTTAACAGGACATATGACCAGAAACGTTAATGTTAAAAAATTTCAACTTTTTCATACAGAGGAGCTGTTGGCCTCTAAGCGGTCAAGAGGGTGCAAATACCGCGAAAAATTGCTTTTCCGTGGTAGTATTGTAGGTTATCATATGGTCGGCTCGTCCGACTATACTGCTCCGATTACTGGATAAAATTCAAGAATATTAGTTTCGGAATTCTTTTTATGGATGGAATTATTCGAATTTAAAACTAATTTATTTGAAATATCTGAATTGTAAGATTTTCTGTCAAATATATTTCTTGTGAATTGAACTAGTATTTTTTTTTCTTATAAAGAAAATTTTTAATTAGTGACATCAAATATTAAAATTTGTATTACATATTAACAGATTTTTGTTTCTGTGTATGTAATTCCTATAAAAAGTAAATTTATTTAAAAAACATAAGGCAATCTTACAACAATAGCTTCATATTAACCCCGTGTTTTATAACAATTATAAATAAATAGCGTACAAAGTCAGACCAAATTAAATCTTCATCAACAATTATTTTTCGCTTGCAACGAAATGCATACATGTACACTTACTTACACACATACATACATACGTGCTGTATGTGGGAGTGTGTGCATGTGCGGTATGCATGCAGGCATGCATTTCGTTAACTTTTGAAACAACTATAGATTGATGTTTATTTAACGAGTTTGGGTTACTAATTGGTTGCTGGATTGCTATAATTAGTGTGAAAATGTATTTACATAGGATTACTGTAGATTACCCGAATGAACTATTTATGAAGTAGTCGAACACCAGTATACATTCTCAAATTCGGTGTGAGTGGATTTAAAATTCGTGTTGTTTTTTGTTTGCTGTATTTCGAATTCCATTTAATGCTTTTGTGTACCCTTAATAGTTTGAAATATACCCTTTTATATAATAATATTTGCTTATTAGGCATGCAAATCCTAAGAAAATAAATTACAAAATTTTGCAAATCTGTGTATTTGTTTTATGACAATAAAACACAGACGTACACATACACACACATATAAACATATGTATTTACACTAGTAGTCATTCATTTAAACAAATGATAATATTTGTTTAAATCCCCTTATCGTAAATACACATATACAAACATATGCTTTTCCTTGAACATGCACACAGGCATACTCTGCGAACACATACATATGTCCTTATGCAAATAAGTCTGTAAGTTTTTCTTTTTTTTATTTATGAATGGATTGAATGAAATATAAATTATAAACAATGGATTTTTAAGTGAGATATAATGATGCAGCAAAAATAGGTTACGGAAAATCTTGAGTAGGAGAAGGACAGAAATGACCGAAGAAGGATGCTGAGATGTTGTCAAGTTTATTTACTGACCACAACCGATATTGATTATGGATTTAAGTCTAAATTCCCCTTGTCCTGCGTAAGCTACACAAGGACAAATATGGGGAAATTATGCCTACTAGAGTTGTTTGTTTACCTTGAGGTTTGCCAGTTCCGGTCTCTTTAGATGAGTTAATTGTACGATTTGTTCATTTGATTTGGTTTTGTTACGACACCATTTAGGATATTTTTCATTTTTTGTTTTGTTTCATGTTTGGTTTTGTGGTTTTGTAATTTATATTTTATGTGGAGATGAACACAAAAGGACATACATGGTCGACCGAAGGACGAGAGGACGAGAGCAAGAAAATAATAAAAGTAAATATTTAGAAATTTCATTCACAGCTACGGCAAATGGTTTCATAGAAAACTCATAAATAAACTATTTACAGGAAGCCAAGCAAGGGAAAAAAGAATTATATGTAGACCATAAAATCCCACAATAACCATATATACTATGTATTTAGTACTTAATAATAATATTTTTGCATACTCATACAACATACACACACATATGCAAAGCCCACCCTACATTTTCACCACCCTCATGTGACTACATGTGACTGAGGAGGTTGGGTGTGCATCACTGGGTGTGAGTTTGTATTTCGTATGGAAATATAGTCATGACAATGTTAATATACATTAGTAGACACCTTCACCATTACCCTTGCGGTTAGTCGTTTATATTTCATTTTCGGCCAGAAAAAAAGCATTCTCATCCGCCTCTTAAAGGCGTCATCGATAGCGTGCCCATTGACCATTTAGTTCAGAAAAATAAAGTAAAATAATATGGCAACTACCTTGTTCACTTTGTTGTTTTTTATCGTCTATGAACATCGTTGAAAAATAGTAGTAGATAGCGAGCAGTAGTAGTGGTAGTTGTACAGTGTAGGGGTAGAGGTTGACGTTAAGATAGTAGTGGTGGTAGTAGTAGTGAGAGTGTTGATGGTAAGACACGATTCGGTTTGTTGACGTAGTTCCGACGTTGAGAAGTTAGTGGGTGGTTTTTTGGGCGCGGGGTTAAAACACAGGACCCCAGATCCCACGTAGTTACACATACACGCAAATTGAATGGCGAACAGCGAAAGTGAGTGTGAATAACACAATCAATTCCGGGTCGATTTAACACACAGATGATTTTGTGCGTATGCAAGTAGTAAACATATAAAATGAGAACAGTACAAAAACACGGGTATACACGCCCCACAAACACACACATACGCATCATTCATGAACATAAACAGAACCACACACATAGAAGATAGGAAAGAAATATAGAAAGAGGAGAAAAAAGAGAAAAGAAACAATTGACTTATTAATAAACACATACAGTTGTAGGACACAGGGAGAGGACAAGACACAAAGTTAGAATACAATTCTCATCCATTCAAATAGAAGTTGGTTTTTTTGTTTTTGAGGTTATATAAAAGGGACGAACGACAAATGAATGCAAATTACAACAACAATGTAGTCAATATCATCATCCGAGCGTATAAATATACCTTACCTTTGCCATACAGAATTGGAATATGATCGGTGGCCAAACGAGTTTTGGTTTTAATGCCGACCAAAAGGGGAGAGCCACGTCTCGAGGCAACACATTCACCGGGGAAGTATTTTGATTTCAGGGCGATAGCAAAAGCGCCTTCCTGCAAATTGAAATTAAATAAGAAACTCGATTATTATTAAGATATATATAGTATATAAAAAGATATATATAGTATAATATATATATATATATAGTATATAAAAAGATATATAAGATATATATAGTATAAAAAATTGTCTTGTCAAAAAAAAAAATCTGTGACTGTTGGAATAATCGGGCTATGTATGTAGATTTTGAAGGTCTGAAAATAAGTTGGGGATCACCCTCATCATAAAAAACCAGCTTAATCTAAAATTAACTAAGGAGGTTTCATTTCTTTCGTTTACAGAGGAAATAATACAATTTTATAAATTGGCGTAGTTAAACGGCAATTATATTACATCAGTAATAGCGCTAGGAGTTCCCCGTCCATCTGCTGTCTTGCAGGATTTTGCTGAGAGGGTAAATTCTCTCAATAGTATTTACTGGTAATGATATCGTAAATACCTATTATATTTCTAATGTATTATTTTAATAAAAAATCGAATTGAAAACAGTTATAAAAGTCCTTAAGATCGAATATGTATGTATATAAATTTAAACCAACGTACACCAAGAATCTACTATTTTTTTACTACCATAAAAAATTTTCCTTTATGATATCGAAAAAAATATATTGATTAACCAATTTTCCAATTACCAAGTACTTACCAATTGTTGAATGGCCTGTTCAACCAATTCCCTGAACGAATATCCTGGATGTTTCTTCCACAAATGATGAACCAATTTAGCAATAACTTCTGTATCAGTATCAGATTCAAATTCATAACCTCTTGTTTCCAAATAAGTTTTTACATCTTTGTAATTTGTGATAATGCCATTGTGGACAACAACAAAACTGTTGTCAAAGTCTGAACGTTGGGGATGTGAATTTCTTTCGCAGGGTACACCGTGGGTAGCCCAACGTGTGTGTGAAATACCAACATGTGTAGTAATAGGCTCTTCAAATTCTTTACCAGTACAACCTTAAAATGAAAATAGAAATAAAAAAAACAGTTTTATGTTATAAATTACATAAAAGCGATTTTACATACTTTTGGCAATTGCATCTTCCAAAACCTTGACTTTGCCAACGCTCTTGATCATGACAATGTCCTTGGGATTGGGTCCATCAATGGCAACACCTGTGGAGTCATATCCACGGTATTCCAAACGTTTTAATCCGTTAACCAATAATTCCAAAACCTCTGCACGGGATTTTGGTGTCATATAGTTCAAATAAGCGAAAATTCCTGAAAAAATTACAAGATATACATTTTAATAATTTTCGTATTGTTTTTTTTTTAATTGACGTTAAAATAAATGAATATGTGCCAATTTACGATTGCCAATTTCAAAGCTAAAATTTCTAGTGCACTGTTAATTCTCATTACCTATATGCATCCAACATATCGTGTTTATATATAGCAAAGAAAATATCGATGTAGTTACTTGATGTAACCTATGAACTTGTTCTGAAGAAAGTGCCAAATAATAATTGAAACTAATTCTTTTCAATTTTTTTACAACCACACCATCGACACTCCGTGTTCGGTGAGATATGAAAAAGGTCTTCCTTGAATGCAACTGAATTTGGCCTTTGTAGTTATTTGGTCCCTCTGTGTATTGTTAATATTTTTTTTTTTTACTTTTCCTTCCGTTCTATTTTGCTTTTGTACAATGGTGCAAACGTGATTGAAAAGGATTTATTTTTCTTAAAACGTTTTTCGCTCACAACCGATTGAAATTTCCGCATGAATAACAGCCAAACACAATGGCAAAATCCTAAAAGGGCCTCACAAGGAATAGAGTGGTCAGATTTGATTAATGTCACGGCTTTTTTGGAAAATGTTTTTTAACAAAAAAAAATGTATTTATTTATATATATATATATATATATATATATTAGATAAAGGTCAATCGTTGAACAATGCCACCAACTATATCTTGACCTTTAGCAATAACACCGCGTTAAGTGGGCGATAACCATTTGACGTTGTAAAAAAGTGTAACAAGCCAAAGCCTAAAACCTTCTTCAACATGATGAATGTTTTGGACAAAGCAATGATATGGGAACAAAATGTAAATCCTTTAATTTAAAAGGAACAAACCAATTAACAGTTAACAACAAAAAAACTGACCTCTGAGAGACATTGTTTGTAAGTGTCACATATATAACGAATTATTACATATAGTATGTCCCTTTATCCATTGATATGAAATCTTCGAAGGTGATTATCGAAACTTACGAAAAAAAATCAGTAAGGGCGAATGCCATCCCGGAATCTTTTCAAATGGTCTATTATGTTAGATGTTAACTTCTTAATATTTTACAGAGTTATAATTTTTTCACCACAATTTCTTTTTAGATTTCCACGTGGCATTAATATATGATTCAATTTCCATATTATGACACATTAACTAAACTTATCAGGTAATCTTTATAAGAAAATAACTGACGTTGTATAGATGACATCCAAATATAAACTCTGAGATATTATCTGAAATGGCTTAATAAAAAATCCTTGAATATCCTTTCTATATTTATTCCTTATGTGGAGCCACCGTAATTTTATTGCACTCCAAAGCAGACTCCTTTTTATGTCTTGGCAAAATACGGTCATCCGAAAATAACCAACCAGACAACAACAGCTTTAGATAACAATCGAACTATCACGAAATATAAAATAGATTTGGACAAAACAAAGCAAAAAAATAAAAAATACAGCGACAATAACAATTGAAATTGTAGCGACATCAGCAGCAGCACCGACGATTCACACACGCACACACCAATATACATATGTACGTATATATTCATATAAAGCTAAAAGTCATGTTGGCAATTTGCGTTACATATTTATGTGCAAGCATAGAATTGGTGCCATTTGATTCTGGACAATCAGATGTAAATTGTAATTTGCAAATTTTCAACAACCGGCTTTTGCTACAAATACACACACATACATACATATTGCCACATGCAAACAAATATGTGTGTATGTACATATGTATGCATATTTATAAACACAGATTTCTTTCTGTATGTTGTAATATTTGTGTGGCTCCGTAACTCTCGATGTGTTCCAAATGGTAAAATGGCCAACTAACAGACATGGTTTTGAACAGCTAACTAAACATCGGCTGTGGATAGATTGAGCAAAAATTTCAATAAGCTAGACGGGAGCGAAAAAGGGGGAAAACTGCCAAAATTTAAAAATACTTGTAACCATAGTAGAAGAGTAGCTGGATTGTAAGGGGGGAAGGATTTTGGAAAGAGTCAATGTAAATATCAGTGTGCAGCAATGTTTGAGTTAGGAGCGAAAAAAAAAACAAAAACACCGACGATAGGGTAAGGCTCACTTCGAGTGTAAATATCTATGAATGTGCGGACAAACAATCTTCTGAAGGCATATTCATACATATGTATGTCAGTATGTTGGTATTGGAATCCATAGTTATGGCCGTATGTATGAATATGTTTAGTTAAACAGGGCACATGCCGGTAACACCCACAAACGTATCTCGCAGTCGAATAATATATACGTGTACGTCATCAGAGTTGCCATTTGTACATAAATGACTAGTAGTTAAAGTCGTTTAAAAGTATATGAATACGATTTTGGGACAAAAACATATCTTTTTCGAAAAACTCATAAAAAGCAGCAATGAATGGACAAAACGAGCCATATTCGCCAATAAAACGTAACCCTCAAATTTGAAATTTTACAGGAGAAGGTTTTTGTAATAAATTCGGATTTAATAAAGCTATTATTTTGAAATTTAGAATTATAGTTTAAAACAAATCTAGTTTATAACAAACCTATAGTTCTAAATTTCAAAATAATAGCCTTATTAAATCTGAATTTATTAAAAAAACCTTCTCCTGTAAAATTTCAAATTTGAGGGTTACGTTTTTTGGCGAATATGGCTCGAAAAGTCGTACGAAATAAGTTACCTTCACTTTTTGTATATATGTACGAGTTAAACCTTAGAGACATCTCAAGGTTGGGGAAACCCCTAGGTTGGGGAAAACCCCTTTGTCTTACTTTTAAATGGTTTATATAAAGGTGTTTTTATGTAATTTTTTTATTCAATTCGTTCCAATTTGAAAATTTTGAACGTAACTATACTTAAAGTTATGTAGGGCATTGCACGTCTCATTTCTGTAAAATCGGTATCAAAGGAATTCGAGTGAATAACTACCAAAATACCAACTAATAGAAATGAAATATTTTGATTGAAAATGGGTCTGGTCCCTCGAACTCGTTCGCTACGATTTTTTTAGAAATATATGATTCTGTAAACATTTTATAATTGAAATAAAATGGAAACACTATTACTTCGTCCATATATATCTGCGAAATTATGCCTTGGTTCTACATTTGCGACGGTTGTTTAATATTTTGTTTTCGTGTTACCCGATGTCGTGAAACACAGACTCAATCAGGTTTCTGTTTCTCATTGTGGATTTCCTCATGAAATGTAATTCAGGTTTTGACTTCTTGCAAAACTTCTGTCATATAATTTTATTTTAATTCCATTTGTTGTTGTTGTTGGTAGTGTTGTTTTGTTGCTGCTGTTGGTGTTGCTGTTTCTTTGTTGGTATTTTAAACTTGTACTGCTAATTTGGTTGCTCTTTCAGTGTCTGTTTGGTTGGGCTCGATTGGTTAACTGGCTGAATGTTACTGCGCTATCGTTATTATTAGATTTTTATTCGTTATTTCTATCGCATGGGGGCGAGGGAGGTCGCAATGGATGTATTTGTTTTTGCTATCGAATTGAAATTGGTAACACACCCGCTTTTGCTAAATGTGAACGTGTCTGAGATAAATTTATCCAACACCAAATTAAAGCCGCACAACAAAGTTATAACAACAGACCCTAACTACAGTCACACAGCCATGGCCCTAGTAAATAAAAACAAACAAAACAAAAAGACAACAACAAAAAACAATCAATCGCCAACAACAACAGCAACACGCAACGTACAGACCCAGTACCACTAAGACCCAATTGATTTTTTTCGGGCGAGTGAATGGTAATGGTGTGCGGGATAATATTGCACATTTATTGCATAATAATTATTTGTTTCTCTTCGTTCGGTACATTCACAATTTAAAGTTTGACTAAATCAATTCGTGTGGATATTTTCGTAATAAAAAATTGAACCAAAAAAATTGTTTTCAATTTAGCCAATCATCCAACTACATACCACCGTTACAATGAAAGTAAAGTCATGTTCGATGGTACACATTTCAATAATTGTAACATGTCGAGGTTAAACTACTAGTTAATAATGTCATAACCTCAATTGGTAACAATTTGAAATGGATGTTACAAAATGCTTCAAATGGGTTCGTGTTTTGTATGAAAAGGCTAATAAAAATAATTCTATAAAATTGCACAACGTACTCAAAAAGTTATCCCAAGCATAGTTAACGTAGATACAACGAATACAATTGTCATCAGTACTATCAAAATTATATTTTTAAGAAAGAAAATTCCAACATTGAATATAATTTCTCATAATTTCTCTTGTTGATTAAATTATTATAATATTAATTATTATTTTTCGCTGAAACTTTATCTGAATAACAAGAACGTATATTAAAATAATAGTTGAATTCATTTTCTATCCGGAAAATTTTCAAAAGTAAAATAGTCAGTTCATTTCCCAAATACCTATGTATTTTCCAATGATGCCCTGTAATATTTAATTTGTCGACTACGGCTTACTTTGTTGTTTTTTGAATATAAACTAATCACAAACATGCATGGGATGAAACGGCACGTTTCGTTGTCCATGACAGAAACATGGACGAGAGGAGCTGTTAAGCGACTGTGACAGTTCGTAAATAACCGGAGGCGTATAACATTTTGTCATTTCATTATTTTTCCATTAATTAAAATTTGTTATGGGTTTCATATTTAAATACAATATTTCGCTCTTCTTCGACTGACTGTTATATCATTAAAAAAAGCGCACACACATACCCATACACAAAAGTTTTAGGTATGCTCTTGTTGGTCGTACTTACCGCACATTGTTGTATATTCAGTATTCAATTAATTCCTCCGAAATGTATATTTAAAAATCTGCAAATAAATGGAATTAAAAAGAATATTAAAACAAAGGATTTCCCAAACATGGCTATAAATCGAATTAAATGTGTGAGTAAAACATGATTTGTTTAATTGTTTATGTTTCATTTAAATGTGTCCATGTGTGTGGTGGGTGGAGTAGTAGAGCATTTGATAGTAGTTGCAAATGTATTCATTATTTGGTTCGGTCGCTCGATGCTATTCAAAATGTAATTAAGCGTACCTCTATTACATATCCATGTCGAGCGTGAGTGCAGGGATATGTTGTATTTTTTGGGAGCAACGATTAGTGTAGATTCAACAGTAATTAAATCTGTAGTGCAATAACCTTTCTAGCAGATTTAAGAAAATTGGTATATATATGTAATCACAAATAATGTAAAGAACAGCAAACTTTAGTTATGTGATAACAAATTTTTGAATTATTGTTATCACCAAAATTATAATTTTTCGTCCTCAAATATATGTATGCCAGGCAACAAGACTTTATCATAAGGTAAGTCAGGATTTACATTAGGCAATTTTAATTGCCCCGATTCTGTATTTTGTAGGTGAGAGAGTCGAGGAGAATGACAAACCTTCACCTCTCTCGCCCTAAAATTGACAATTGTCACAAGTAAAATTGCGTAATGTAATTGTGATACATGCTCATTTGCCAGCCGGTTACAAAATTGTCGAAATTTGAAATCGAGTATAAGCGGGAGTCCCAAATAGAGAAAATAATAAGGTTGGGGAAAAGAAATCCATTATTTTTATATGAACTGTAGGACTTTATTTAATATGCTTCGGAATGTTCAATTTGCGCCAAATATGCACCGTTTCGTTGCCTGATTTGTTGCCATTTCGAGAATATCGGTTCCACATATATATTTTAGTAAATGGTGCACCAAACTCCTAATGTTTGTCCGATTGACACGAAATTTTGCACAACGTACCATATATATTTCGAACGGGTGTCTGATTGAGATTTTATTTTTAACAGTGCGGCATACTGAGTGGCGTGTATCATGTTTGCTATAAATCGATTTCCTTAAAAGTGATCGAAATTAAATTTAGCATAGGTTGACATGACATGAAATTGTTAGGATACATATATACAATATACATATAGTGGTGAAGGGTATCATATAGTCGGCCCAGTCCGACTTTGCTACTTTCCTTACTGGTTTTTCATAATTTAGGGTCGATCAACGTCCGTCTGTCCATGGCATAAATTTATAGGTCGTGGAAAAATATGTATTTTTTAACTGTTTCCTTCTTTGATCTGAAAACTATAATATGATAATCACTAAAATAAATTAATAGTAATTATAAAAATGATTGTCTCTAAAAATGCACCACTGTTGTAGTTTTATTTATGGCTACAATGTTTAAACACCGGTCAATATTACTAATATTCGAAGAATCAGGGGTTTCCCAAAATATTGTTTAATTGTTTCTTGATTACAGACATATTTAAATAAACAAATATACATATTTATAAGACCTATTCTTATCACACTCGTTATCAAAATCGTTAATGCGACAATTTGTACATTAAAGTCGGTCGTAAAAAATGGTGGATCGTTCTAGGTTTTTAAAAGTATTTTTGTAGATCAGTTTGTTCTTTTAACTCGACTCCTTGTGTGTCTTTTGTCCGTATATTATTGAACCGTAACCTAATTACTACAAGACGACATCCAAATATTCGCGGATAATGAATATTTTTGTGGAATATTTGGGTATCAAAAAAAAATCTTGTCTTGTCTTAAAAACATTCTTCCTGAACTGATTTGACTGAAGACATGTCAACTCAAAAATTACGTACTGGGTTAATAAACTCTATCTCCATGAATTATAAGGCTTGGCAGTAAAAAATCATCAATTTCTAAAACATGACCTATGGCTATTTTACACTTTTGGGGTTTCCACCCACATAGTTATATTTGCTGATTACCAAGAAAATAGTGCACAGTTTTGTGAAGATATATTGGTATATAGTTGGTATGCGATACTACTCAATTTTGTCTTAATTTAAAATCAAAACAATATTTGATAAAGGTGGTTTACTATATTTTCCATTTACTTTTATTCATTAACATAAGCCATTACAAATAAACTATTCTAGGGTGAGATCAATACTTTGTAGACATCGTTGATTTTCACCCATTCTAATTAACCAGAGTCGATTGTATCATTTTATTTGTTGGCTTACTTGCGCATTTCTCCAAACCAGTAATTTCTACAACTCACTATCGTATTGTTAATTCTTTGGATTTTTCGTTCAATGGTCACTTCAATGAGGATGATTACGCATATTGATTGTCTAACTTAAAGAACGTCACGTAAAGGTTTTAGTCCGTAGAATATTATAACGGTATTTTGTAAATGGACATGTTATGAATATTAAATGAAAAATGAAATTTATTTTGTCCGGCCGATTGGTTCTTCTAATAAAATACCGCAAACAATAATTCTCTTACGCACATACATATTCGGTTTGTTGCGGTTTCTTTCAAACTTTGCTATAATTTTAGGTCAAGGTCGGGCACAGGACTTTCATGCGGTAGCAGATCTATAACATGTTGACAAATAAAAGTGACATATGCTTTTGTCAATCTGTCACACACCCTCGCACACACACACACACACACAAAGCAGTCGAATAGAAATGTCAATTAGAAATGAAGTAAATTTGTCTGGTAACATAATGTTTTCGACAGGATATAGTGTTTTTAATATTTTCCAATAAGAAGACAAGAAATTATCATCATTTGTATTTGATTCAGGTATAAGTATTGATTGATTGATTATTGTAATGGAAACAATGGGGAATCCTTACATATGTCACACAGGATATTTGATTGATTTCATTGTAGAATCTTCATGAAGATAAAGGTCTTCTGTTTTTGTTCTAGATATGTGATTCATATGGATTTAATGAACATATTAGATTTGGAAAAAAATGTGTTAAACTTTTTTGTGTGGATCCATAAACCACAGATTAATACCAAAAAAAAAACTTTTGACATGTGTTTCATTATTTCACATTTTAAACATCGAACAAATGCAGATGAAATATAATAACAACTATTTGAAATAATACATATTTTATTGAAAATTAAATTATTGTGACATATGGAAATTTAATAAGTGCAGAAAGAAAAAAAATCGTATGCGCCTTTTTTCTATGTCACCATATTTTATTGTCATTGAACACAGCTTAATTTAATTTGAAATAAATTTCAATGATTTACAATGAACATTAACATGATTGCTTTTACATATTGTCGAACTATGCAGCTAAATTGTTATGTAGGAAAAATAAAAAACCTTATTTTTTTAATTTTAAAATTAAATCATTTATATTAAAAACAAATTTTTAAATAGATACAAATTATTACTATGTTAAAAGTAAAAGACCTAATTAGTCATATCTGTCCTAAATGGGTATTGCAATTTGTATTTGATAGCAGGTATGAACAACGCATTGTATTTTTCTAAATACTGATTCCCACGTAAATTTATTTAGGAAATGGGACCAGGGCAACCCTGTTATAGTTTTGGAAAAATCCCAAAATAAAAAATAGTGCTGTTATATAGAATTGGAGTTCACTACATTGCAAAATGAGTCAAAGATTGTCAAAATAAAAGTAGGTTTTAGGGGTTATAGCACCAAAAAGCTACATTTCATTACTTTTTTCAAGAAATATACCAAGATTTTTATATGATAGATTACACCTTGACCTTGACGAAACACATACTAAATCAGTTTGCTGTCTCTGCTGATCCTACAAATTTTGTTCTCTAGCGGAATATTTTCGATTTTAACGAAGTCACTCCTTTAAGGACAATTTTTTAATATATATTATGTACATAATAATCTCACAAAAACATGTGAAGATAGCAATATACTTTCCGAGCGACAGTGAGCACAGCTTTCAAATCTCAGCCAAATTTTGTCTGATCGATTTTTAAAGGTTAATGAGACAATAAAAATTGACTTTTTAATTAAAAATTGTGGAATGTCTTGATAGAATCTCACAATTATGTGGGTTTTTCATAAATGGATTTTAATCATCCCAAAATATCATATATTTCCCGGCCGAACTTAATGTCATTCACAAAACAAATAACAAATAATATCGTATTTGAAAGCGTGGTGGCAACGTCTTATCATTCTTATCAACCAAGCTCAATTTCCGTAAGCAATTAAATAAATATGTAAACAAATGCTGTATTGTTTGCTTGTTTTAGAACATACACACAAAACGCAAGTACCCACGCCTCCATACCCTTCCTTTCCCGCACCACAGTCAATAACACACATTTATAAGTACAATATACAAGAGCCGACAAAAACACCCAACAAAAAATCACAACTCAGACGACAACAATCAATTTCCTAAAATCATTTCCAAGTAAAATTGAAACGAGCAAAAAAGTTTCCCCTTCAACCCGCACTTTTACTTAAAAAATTACTTGGAAAAAAAGCTCATTCTTTCAAACAAGAAAAATAGATATTTTTGATAAGAAGAAGACGAAGATAAGACACAAAGTCAAATAACAAGAAACACATTAAGAAGAACAATTTTTAATATTTGTCGCAATAATTGTGCTGCAAATAATTGTTCTATTAATGACTAAAGTTTTTGCATGAGTGTACCGAATGCAGTACTTTTCAGTGAAATCGGTCGGGCACAGTGCCGTGAAACGTTGATTGAAGAATAAAAATACAGAATTTCAAAATGAGAATTAATTTTTTAAGACATTTGCAGTAATTAATTTGAATTTCGTAATGAGAGGAAAATAGTAAATTTAATGTATTTTGAATATATTCGAAATTCATTACAGTAATATAAATTTATTATATTGTTGAAACTGCCTTAAAACCTCCACCAAATGCTTTCGAATTCTGTAACGTTTAAATTATGTTACATTGAACTCAAACCAGTTTTCTAGTTTTTTCCTAGTTCATTATGCACAACATTCATTCATTTTACACGTTTCTAGAAATATCTTTCCTTTTGGGCTATATAGTTTACTTTTCAATTGAAAAGGTGCTGATCTCCTCTAGACTTATTTAAGTCGCAAGAATAACGGAAGTCCATACGTTAATATTTACGTATTGATTAACTTCTCGGAATAATACATATAACAAAGATATCAAGTATCTGATATGAATGTAAAATAAAGACAATTGAAAATTACACGTTCCAATGCATTTCCAATCATCTTTCAAGTACGTAAGTAACAACTTTGGTGATTTAATTTAATGCCCAATGCAGACAAGTGAAATTGTCACCGTGGTGAATGCACACTTAAAATTCACCTGATGCATTTCAGTATGTCTGCCGTTAAATGCCCTCTTAGATTAGATAGAAGCAAAGTAAGTTGTTTAATCGATTTCGACCTTAGCATAATAAAATGTGTGATTACTGCAAGTGCAGGTGGTTCTTCGTGGAATTTTCTCAGCACTGAAAAGCACGTATTTTTTCAAGTTTCAAATCAAATTTATTTTGACTCTCCAAAAATTTAAATTTCTCAATCCAATAATTAGAAGTTTCTGCACGTATAAAAGTAATTAAAACAGCTGATTTGTATGGAACATCGGTTGTTATGCAGACAGTATTGCATAACATAAAACTCGTTACTCTTCTATGAGATATTCAATTTTAGGCCAGAGTAATAATTGCTGCCTACTGCTGTCGTCGGGCGATTATTCAAATCCTGGAAATTTTAGGATTACTTAAACATTTCATAAAGTCATCGGCCTTTCAAATTCGCACCACTGTGCATTGTTGTCATACACATAAACGATTTGTTTGTTTATTTAGCTTTTTTTCATTAAAACGAGATAAAACCCCAAACGTAAAATTAGGCAATAGCATAATTTTATATAATAACCTTTTGGGGCTGTAATTCAAAATCTTGGGCAGTATTATTTATGACGAATTCTCTGAAATGGAATTTTGTTTTATTTGCACGCTGATTTGAATTTTAGCAGAGTCAACAAAATGTCAATTATCACACACTACCACCACCATCACCCAGTCCACCATCAAAGTTCCACACATCAATGCCAGTATCTGATGATGCGCTATCAAAAGAAACTGCATCCGCTGACTGGAGATTCCAGGGAAAATAATTGACTGTTAAATGTTTACCGTTTGTTTGATTCACTTCTAATCCGTTTTTGTTTGTGTTTATTGCAAAATTGTTTTTCCACTCTATGATTTGTTTGTGATGATCGTTGTCGATATTTGTTTTGCTTCTTATGTTTCAGTCTTTTCTTTTCTTCTTTGATATTCTTGTTTTTGTTTTCTCTTCACTTTTTGTTTGCTTTGTTTTCACGGAACACCAACACGGAAACTGAACTGAACCCACTTAGTTCGCGTCTTAATTAACACTGAGTCCAAATCGAAAAGTATCGCGAGCAAAATGCTTCACTTTTATAGCAAAAGTCAGTACCAGCGAGTCAAAACTAAACGCGCCAACGTCGACTGCGGCGATCGTGTTCCAAACGAATTGGTGGTATTTGGCCGGTGGTAACGGCAGTGACGGCAGAGCCAACCAGCCACCGCTTAAAAACAAGTTAACAACTTGTTGTTGGTTCACTGTTGCTATTGTATTTATGTATGTATGGATAAGTGAATATGTGCGACCGGTGTACGATCATACAAAGCAAAGCGTACGTACACGCGAGTGATGTAGAAATGGTTGACAAGTAACCGAACACTTTCGATCGATCACTACTGGTTCACTTCTTGTACACAGCAAACGCCTGTTGGTGAGGTTGGTTGGTCGGCTGTCGACCTGCTGCATTGCCACCGGCCCATTGTTTGTGTGTACAGCGCACACATATATGAGGCATGGAATTGGGTTTATGTGTCTTCTGTTGTGGCAATCCGTGCGTGAGTCAGAAAATCACTTGTTATCAAACCACATCATAAACAAGAATTTAATAGCGATTGCTAGGCGGTAGTTTCCAACAGCATAGAATAGAATGCCGTTGATATGTTATTTTGTACTTGCCCAACAACAAGTATGTGTGAATGTATGTACATTCGTTTATACACACTTATGTATTCATGGAGTGTCATGGTAATCGAACTAACTTGATTAAGACGGACGTATGATTAATGTCAACCCACAATGAGAGATCATGTTTTGGCCACAAACCACACTGGGTTAACCGGTAACTCTATTCAATTCTCTTTTGCTCTACTCACTATTCTCTCTATCTCTCTCTTCGTCTGCCTCAAATTTTAAAATTCGACTTCTCCAACAGGTTTTGGCTGCAAAGCAACAAGTTTGCTATCAGCCTTAATAAACAGTGTTGTTAACACTTTCCGACACATCTGCTATAAGCCAATCAATATCGATTATATTTTTAGTGGGTGAAAATTTGGTCGATTACGAATTGAGTCTTGAAAGAAAATTTACAAAGATGAATCGTACAATATAATTCATTCATTGTATGTTTGGATGATCGGCTAATATTTAGAGGATCAAAACGAATAAAATCATTTTTGTGTCAGGTTTTTAATCGCAACAGTTTGATCCTAATATCATGATTTTTTCATACAGAAAGGGATCCTGGCAAAGTTTTTAAGGATAATTTGTATGAAACATTATACACATTTTAATGCATGGTACTACGGGACATTAAATAAATAATTGGTTTAAGAAATAAATAATTATCAATTATAAGGGTTTCGGGAACGCTGATTACGCTTCTAGAGGAAAAAGTTTCCGAAATGGTGGTCAATATTTTTTAATTTAAATTTATTAAAAATTTAACTAGAATTGTTGTATCGCTTACGCTCCCAAAATTCCAGATACTGATATAATCATTAAAATATTCCGTGGCACTGCTTGACACTAGGTTCTAAAATTAATTTTTTTGAATAAAAAAATATCATATATATGAGTTTTTAACACGAAGTTTTTAATGACGATCTTCAAATTACTAACAATTTTCACATTCATTCTACTATTCACCAGTTCCATTAGTTTATATATTTTCAGTTAATATTTTGATATATGTCAATGTTATATAGAATTTTTCAAATATAAATTATATTACTGGTATAAAGCTCAAATATATATAAAATTTTTTCCCTTTGCCTTAAATAAATGACATGACATAAAATTAACATTGTGTAATAGATTAGACTTTACGCATTTTTTTCTGCGATGTTCAACAACATTCAACAAAAAAAAAAGCACATTTCTGTGTAATTTGTAGTTGTTAATATAATGACAAAAAATATCTTATTAAATACTACAAATTAATTTTTCATTTAAATTAAGGCTAACAAACTTTAAAAATACAGTCGACGCCTGGTATAACGAATACCCAGTTTATAATTCGGGATATAACGAATGAGCAAAATAGTCGACTTTTTACACTGACTATCGCATATAACGAAAGTTTTCCAAATTTATATACCGGGTATAACGAATGGCGCAAAAAATAATGGGCTAGCCTTATAAAAACCATATATAAACACGTTAATATTACTGTTATTACGTTAATTCATTAATTTTTTATTAGAAACCAATGAAAAGTGGATTAACATTTTTGTTTTTAAATAAAATGGCACCATAAAAAACTTCGCGATATAACGAACTTTTCGCTATAACGAGAGGCTTGACAATATATCATACCGGGCGTCGACTGTATATATACTTTTTTAACTTTAATTGACCTTTTTTATAATGTATTGATGTAATCAAGTGTTTTCATGATATATATATATATATATATTATATTATTGAATATTCAAAATATAATAATAGCAAAGTAGTTGCAATATAAATGCGACTAAATCAATGTTGGGTTCTATACTTGTAATTTCGTCTTCGAGGCATAGATATGAAATGCAATGTGCCTCATCATCTGTGGGTGATGTACTTGCAATTATTTAAGTCAGTTACAATCTTTTTAATACTATATACAGATATATCTTACACATTTGGAGTGGTTGATTCGTATTACGTTTTTGCAGGTCATTAATATAGTATATAGCCGTCTGGCACCTTGATTTTTCTGCATGGTAAAAAACGTACGTGTTTCTGGATGTTTTAAAATTTGCATTCAATACTTGTATTTTCAAATTCATAAGTTTTTGGAAATTGACAAATAGACAGACCTTTCGAAATATCAGTGACCAGTTCTCTAAAATGTACTTAACGGTAACTATATGTTCGACGTCATCGAAGTTTGCCCTCAGTGTGGCGGGATATCAATTTCTTTGCCGTCTCCAATTCTGACTGATGCAATTTTTTGTGGTCTTTTGGCTTTTTATTATTTAGAGTGTGTATTATTGTAATATCGTATACCCAATGGAACGAAATATGATTCAATTGGGTTAAAACGCGCCCACAATTCCCAAAATAATCAATAATGGCGGATACCGTTTTATGGGGGATATCCTAAAAAGTTGATAAGTAATGATAATTTTTGTTAGAAAGATTTGCTACCCAATGTAAACTCAAGATGCCACATTACAGCCAATTCGATTGAAAAAATGTGATAAAACTCCCAATCCACAATCCAGATTCGCTTTTTATAAATTTGTCGATTCAAAAACGTCCAGACCCTGTACATCGTAATATTCCTTCCAAACTTAATTAAGTGGAAATATGTATAATGTGAAAGGAGAATCCGATATGATATTTACTTTCCGAATTGTAGTAATTTAATCTGGTCTATGTGTTATCGATAATACAACAACCACAATGGAACGATAACATTAACGCTTAAAGTTGATGTGATTTCCACTTCGAAGTTCGGAGTACTTCGGAGTCAATTGAGTCCAAATTTTGAGCACCTAGAAATTTAGAAATAGAATTAGTGCAATGTTGAGCTACACAGATTCATTTCTTTATGTACCTCTGCCGGAAATGGTCACAATTAAAAAATGCCTTTCAGGGTCACACTAGTAGTGCGATTCTATAACTGCTTAAGGACAGAATTTCCAACCTTTCATTCGCTTATAATTTCGTTAATTAACGAAAAATCGTAATTTTTACATAAATATAAGAGGGTATACCTCTATAATACGGTAGAGTGAATAAAGTTTGATGTAAATCGTACAAAAATATAAAATACTTCAAATTTACATTTCTCAATTACTAAACAAAAAAGCCTAACGTAATTTAGTTGACAACACTTCATTTTATTTATTGTCATGTAATAGGTCATGATATGGCAAATTAAGAGATTAATGTATAGGATTTTTAAATACATCTATTACATTTTGTATAAATTTCATTTTGGAGTTTCAAAGACATTAAATGCATTTTCCAACTTCGTGGCAAAATATTAATATTGTCAATTCATTTGCACCTTTTGGTTTAATCTTTGTCTGATCGTCGTCTTGTTGAAGAAATATATTTATGTCAAAATAAAAAAAAAAAAAACGAGCAAAACAAAATTAAAAACAGAAGAAGAAAATAAATAATTATCTTGCCATGAACGAGGAGTAACTCGTTTAACATTTCGTTAATATTGAAATCAGGTTTGTTGCTGTCGGCGGTTTTGCGACCTATAACATTTCGTTTAAATGTGGCATTTTGGAACAATGATGCGATAATGTTCATCAAAAATGTCACCAACAGAAATGAATATTAGTTTTGAATTTTTTTCGAACTGAAGATCAGTCAATCATTTAGGCAAAGACAAATTGACAAAACAGAAGTTTTTCCAATTGCAATATGTTCGTTTTTAGACACCATAGTATGCGTGCTGAAATTTAGCATAGAGTTTTATTTTTATGATCCGTAAGAAACTGCGACGTAAATGGGATACATTTCCCGCGTATGATGCGTACGGATGCAAACCACTATGTTTTAGATTTAAGATTCAAATCTCGATACAAACGAATTGTTTGTTTTTTATTCGAAACTAAATTGTTTATAGATGTTTTCCAAGTCACTCAACTACAGTGTTAATGGGTCTTATTTGCGGTTTTATAGACGTCAAACATAATCAATTCTGTTCGTTAGATAGTATTAGAGTTAATATGTTAAGATGTTTCAGTAATACGGATTATGTAATGGTCAAAATATGTTTACATAAATATTTAAGCTGATTGATAAATTGTTACAAAAAATATTCTTATTATTAAAAATCACAAAACTTGGTACCAAATTAACTATATTAATTGGGTGCCGCATGAGTGTGGTCCATATTTTGTATAACAATGTCTATACAACTGATAAACGTATATAATGTAAATTACTAAAGGAGCATACATAGAAATAAAACCTGTCTTAAAATCTTTGCAGTCGCTCAGCACTCTAAGCATTTCACATATCCATTGGTGTTTCTTTGGTGACCAAAAGATGCGATGCATCGTGATGTTCTTCTTTTGCTATCCAAACCAACACTCAAATTAAGCAAACCACTTTTTGTGGCTACTCATTGGTTATTACTGATCTCTGGTTTCACTCGTTCACCTTGAACTATTTAAATAAAGGTAATCAACCCGTAAATCAAATGAAATTTAATCGTTTCAAGGTTATTACCAAACTATACCCATTACATTGGAATAAAGATTTAGGACTTAAAAATAACGGAGCATTCTAAAGTAACATCGATTTATATTTGAAACAATAAGATGTGAGATGCTCTTTGTCTGGTCGGGAATATCTGTAACAAATACGGTCTATCACACATTAGCTATGCAGTAGTTCTTCTTCATGTGGCTGCGGGTATGCTAATCATATACATACGTATGTATGATTTTTGTGTGTGTTCAACTTCATTAGCCGAATATTCATAATATATTCGTCAATCTATTACGTAAATACCAACCTTGATTTTTGTATCAAAAAATCAAAACATAATGAAAATAATACTATCAACATTTGCGTCAAATATCGATCACTATTCACATATATTAATATTAGTGCGAATAATGTTTATAATAAATTTAATTATAAAGATATATCATATATATAATAAATTTTATATATTATTATATATATAATAAATTTAATTATAAAAATATATATTCTAAAACCAGAAAAAAAAATAATAATAATTTATTAAGTAAAAATTTCTATAACTGTACCTCACACACTCATATCCGTTAGGGTCGAACCTAAATTCATGCGTATGCGTACGAATTTATTCACCCCAAAAGTTAAATACATATATTTCAATGAATGTTAGCCAAATACGCATTGCGTATCAAAATATAAAGTTGAAATTTTTCAACATTGACAATGTGTATTTTGGAATTTTTGTTTTTTGAAAATAGAATTTCGGTAATTGAAAAAATTGTGTTTCTATAAAAGTAAATATTTTCGATCAATTAAAAAAAATATTTTATCAATTTTCGCCGTTTCAATTGGCATTTGGGTAATACGGACGTCTATCAAACCCTAAAAAGGTGAGAATATAAATTAGGTGTCGCAAGATTAGGTACGACCCTTAATAAAAAAACTTTAAAACTCGAAAGTAATTAATTCAATTTTCTGTGTTACAAATCTGTAAATGATAATTACGATAAATTATATCCTAAAGTAAAAATAATAAATTATCATACTTGAAGAAAGCTATACCTTAAATAAAAGCATATATAAGCAAAACAGACACTTTTCCAGAGATATGATTCAAACTTATACAAATCTGAGATCAATAGTTACTAGGTATTTGGAAATAAGTTTTCGTTTATGATATCGAACAAATAGTAAAATATAGTTGTTACTTGCGGTATGGGAGCGGACCATATATAGGGAAAATCGAAATCAATTTCTATTAATTAAAAATTGTTGCAGGTTCTGAAACAGAGTTAAAATAAATTCGAATAAAAAGGGATGTTTTTGGGATTATAAATAATTTTTATCTGTAGTTCTGGAAAAGAGGAAATGGCCAGCTGAAAAAGATCTATATACACTATTCCAGCATCGGTTTATATTGTTAATTTTTCAAATTTTACAATGTATAATATAATATTTAAATTCTTCAAATTAATTCGATCTGAACTAAACATTTTTGACACATTTGATGTTCGCCTCTTTACTTCAAAACACTCAAAGAGCGTATCAATTTTTAAACCAGTTGCTGAATTCTGAGAATGTTCTTGTAATAATCTATATATATATATATATATATATAAAAGAGTTGCGTTATAAGTGACTGACTGATCATCAACGCCCAGACGAAACGGCTAAAGCTAGAAACTGAAATATGGCATGTAGATCGGGTTTGGTGGGGCGTGTGATAAGACGGGGTTTTTGGAAATTCGAACTAAAAGGCACTAAAAAGTACTAAAAACTGTACTACGCGGAAAAGGTTAGATGTAGAAGTTTGAAATTTGGCACGTAGCTTTGTCTATGACGAGTGAAGTGTGAAGTGGTATGTGTGAAAAAATTTTTGGAATTTAGTACTAGAAGGTACTAAAAAGTACTAAATATTATATTTCAATGGAACCGGTGGAGATAGATATCTGAAACATGGTATGTATCTTAACCTATTACAAATAGAACGATGTGCAAAAATATTTTTTTTTTGAAATTAGTACTAAAAGGTACTAAAACGTACTAAAACTGTATTAGAAGTAGAAGTAGAACTCTGAAATTTGGTATGCACTTGGAAATTGGTACTAAAGGTACTAAATATTATACTATGCAACTTAAACTATTTCAAATAGGATAATGGGCAAACATATTTTTTTGAAATTAGTTCTAAAACATATTAAACAGTTATAAAATGTCTAAATGTGAAACTTCGCATATAGCTTTATTTTTATTACAAATTATATTCTATGCATTTTTTTTTTTTTTTTTTGATGATAAAAAGTACGAAATAATAATATACAATGGAACTGGTATAAATAGAAATTTAAAATTTAGTATGTAGCTTACTCTATTGCAAATAGAATGCTATGCATAATTCTTTTAAAATTAGTACTAAATACTGTAATATAATGAAACCTGAAGAAATAGAAATCTGAAAGGCGGTACATAGATTTAACTATTACAAATACTATGTATACAGTAATATATTTTTGAAATTAATACTAAAATAGAACAAAATTATAAATTATAATGGAAAAGCTGGAGATTGAAATCTGAAATTTAGTATGTAGATTAACTATTACAAATAAGGCGATATGCACAAATATTTTTGGAAAATTGTACTAAATAGTGTACCACAGTAAATGGTAAAAAATATAAATGTAAATTTAGAGTACAAAAATGTCCAACTCTTAGTACAGATAAGAGGCTTGGTTTATTGGAATTTCGTACTAAATGACACCAAAAATACAAAATATTGCAATGTGTAGGGAAAAGTATAATTCTGAAATTCGGTATGTAGTTTTGTATATTTTAAACAAATAGAATATGAATCAAATACAAGTACTAAATATTGTCTACGGTGGAATGGATAAAGATATGAAATACTTATCTAGAACTATGACAATAAACATTTATACATACATATTTTGTAGAAATAAGTTCTAAAAAGTACAACACATTGTATACGGTGGTGCGGGTAGATATAGAATTTGTGTACAATTTATCTTTATATTTGACTATGGCACACACTGGAATATAATTATACTGCAGCGACTTCCAATGTAACGAATAACGAGCTGGATCCTTATGCCGAGGATATACTAAAAATACCGAAAAGTTTTTCCATCGACGATTTTGTAACACGTAACGCACCGGAAATACTAAACTTTATTGGGAAATTGCTTGCCTATAAAGGCAGGTCTCTGTATAATAAATGATGCGCTGTGGAAAATATAATATAACAAATTCGTACTATATACAAGTACTTAAACGTACTACATATTTTACCATTACCGGAAGGAACAAAAAATTTAAAAATCCGCCTATTTGGTCAATTGGGAGGATCGAGAAAACAGTACACTTTCAGAATAGTACACTTCAGGATAGAAGCATCAAGGTTTCTGTTCGATATAGGACCTATCATTATTCGAAATATTTCAAATTTTTACTTTATCCAAAGGTATATTGCGTAGCTAAATTAACGTTTAATTATTTTAATTATAAAAATCCGCTAACGACGTAGCGGGCCTATGCTAGTCTACATATATAAAAGAGTTGCGTTATAAGTGACTGACTGATCATCAACGCCCAGACGAAACGGCTAAAGCTAGAAACTTGAAATTTGGCATGTAGATCGGGTTTGGTGGGGAGGCGTGTGATAAGGCGGGGTTTTTGGAAATTCGTACTAAAAGGTACTAAAAAGTACTAAAAACTGCTTTACGGTGGAACGGTTAGAATTATAACTTTGAAATTTGGCACGTAGCTTTTGAAAAAAATTGGATGTTAGTACTAAGAGGTACTAAAAAGTACTAAACATTGTATTTTAATGGAATTGGTAGATATACATATCTGAAACTTGGTATGTAGCTTAGGCTATTACAAATAGAAATAAGTGCAAAAATATTTTTTGGAAATTAGTACTAAAAGGTACTAAAAAGTACTAATACTGTATTACGCCGGAACGGTTAGATGTAGAACTCTGAAATAAGCGAAGTGGTATGTGTGAAAAAATTTGGGAATTAGTACTAAGAGGTACTAAAAAGTATTAAATATTATTAAGCTATGAAAACAAGAACGACGTGCACAAATATTTGTTGCAAATTAGTACTAAAATGGTACTAAAAAGTACTAAAACTGTATTTCGCCGGAACGGTTGGAAGTAGAACTTTGAAATTTGGTATACAGCTTTGTCAATAATAATCCAAAGGGCATGTGTGAAAAAGTTGGAATTTAGTACTAAGAGGTACTAAATATTATATTTGAATGGAACCAGTAGAGATAATTATCTGAAAATTGATATGAAGCTTAAGCTGTTACATATAAAATTCTGTACAAAAATATCTTTTGGAAATTAGTTTTGAAATGGTACTAAAAAGTACTAAAAATATATTACACCGGAACCGTTGGAAGTAGAACTCTGAAATTTTGTATGCAGCTGTGTCAATGATAGGCGAAGGGGAATCCGTGAACAAATTTTATATTACAATGGAACAAGTAAGAGTAGATATCTGAACCATGGCATGTAACATAAGCTATTACAAATAGAACGAGAGGCAAAAATATCTTTTGGAAATGAATACTAATGTACTAAAAAGTTATGAATATTATATTACAATAGAACCGATAGAGATAAGAATTAGCTTTTACTATTACAAATTAGTACTTAGTAGGTGAGAAAAAGAACTGAATAAAAAATACAATGGAACCGTTAGAAATAGAAATCTGAAACGTGGTATGTTGATTTAACTATTACAAATACTTCGCTGTGCATAATTTTTTGAAATTAGTACTAAAATGGTGCTAAATATTAAAGAACAACTGAAACATAGTATGTTACTTAATTATTTCACATATAAGTACAAAATTCTGTACCATTGTTAGTACGCAAACTAATAAATGTTAGTATGGAAACTACTAAAAATTTTACATGGGTATTGAGCGTTTAGAAGTGGTAAAATAAATAAAAGTATACAAGTACTAAATATTGGGTACGGTAAAACGAATAATGATAGAAACTCTTATTAAATACTTATCTGGAACAATAAGATTAAAATGTACTAAAAAGTACAAAACATTGTATACGGCGGTATGGGTGGATATAGAATTTGGTACAAGGTTTTTTCTATGAAAAACAATGTAAACAACTAAATATTGTATACGACAGAAGGAGTAGGGTAGAGTCCAGAAATTGTGTATGTATATTTAGCTATAACAAATTAAAAAATGTATTTTTTTTTTCTTTTTGAAAATTTGTACTAAAAATTACTAAATAGGAAAGTTTAGAGAAAGATTTAGTATTTATCTTTGAATTTTAGTATTTATCTTTGACTGTGGCAATTAAAATGTTTTATGGAAACGTTTTTCGAAGACTTTTACTAAAAATTACTGAGAGTTACATGAAATATCGTTTCCAATTTGACATGGATCTATACTACAACGAATGAGTATGTATTTTGGTTTAAAATTCCGATGTAGTGAAAAACGGACGAGACTTCATATACAAATAAGTGAAACTATGCAAACAAGCCGCTAAACACCACAAGTACTAAATTGTTGGCACTTCTAAACAAAAATGTTTTTAAAACATCTACTTAAAAGTACAGATATTTATTTCCAATGAGGTTTCCAACCACACTGGACTTCCGATGTTATGAATAATGGGCGGGATCTTTATGTCGAGGATATACAAAAAATATGGAAAATTTTTCCAATGGGGATTTTGTAACAAGTAACATACAAAACTTTCCCATAATATGATGCGCTTTGCAGAATATTATATTAGAAATTCCTACTATAAGGGTACAAAAGTACTAAAACGTACTACAAATTTTACCATTAGCATTTAATTACCGAAAGAAGCAAAAAAGTTAAAAAACGTATTATTTGCATTAGTTCATTGGGAAGATCGAGAAAATCGTACACTTTCAGAAAAATAAATATAAGAAAGTTGTACTCGATTTATTAGGTTAACTAGATTTACGCATCAACGTTTGGGTTCGAAAGAAAAGCTGAGTAGGATCTAATATTTTATTCGATATATTTCAAATTTATATTTAGTCCAAAAGTAAAGCTAAATTAACGCTTATTTATTTTAACTACAAAAAATCCGCTAAAGACGTAGCGGGCATATGCTAGCCTATACTAATAAAAGAGTAAAGTGATTGACTGACTGACTGATTTAACGATTCATCAACGCCCAGACGAAACGGCTGAAGCTAGAATCTTGAAATTTTAGGTGAGGGTCACCCTTGGTCCAAAGGTGACAGATAAGGCTGGGTTTTTGGAAATTCGTACTAGAACGGTACGAAAAGTACTGAATGTGATACCATTTGTATTTGGCGAACCGGTGGAGCTAGAACTCTTAGATTTGGTTTGGTGGTCGTTGACGAAGTGTAGGATAGATGTACCCAAGGGTTTTTGGAAATTCGAACTATAACTATCCGAAAAGTACGAAAATGTACTAAATTTGGTACAATTCTGTAGCATGTGAACGGATAGCGTTAAACACTTGGAATTTGGAGTGTGAATTAAGGTTGAGATGTAAAAGTACTATATAGTACTATATTTGGTACAAATTTAATCTATACTAATAAAAGAGCAAAGTGATTGACTGACTGGCTGATTTAACGATTCATCAACGCCCAGACAAAACGGCTGAAGCTACAATCTTGAAATTTTGGGTGAGTGTCACTCTTGGTCCAAAGGTGACAGATAAGGCTGGGTTTTTGGAAATTCTTACTAGAACCGTACGAAAAGTACTAAAAAGTATTTGGAACCATTAGAGCTGATGGAGTGTAGAATAGATGTAGAAAAACTTTTAGCAAATTCGAACTATAAGTATCTGAAAAGTACTGAAATGTACTAAATTTGGTACAATTTCGTAGCATGTGAATGGATTGAGCTAAAAACTTGAAATTTGGAATCGAGCTGGAATCCTGGAATTTGAAATATAAATTACCGTTGGAGTGTAGGATTGGGATATGAACGTACTTTTTGAAATTTGTTACTTATGTGTACGAAAAGTACTAAATCGTACTATAATCGGTACAGTTGGGATTTGGGTGATCCTATAGAGCGGGAACAATGAAATTTGGAGTCAGGATCACTGTTGAGGTGTAAGATTGAGATATGTAGGAAGTTTTAGAAATTTGTACTAAATTTGGTACAATTTGAATTGAGAGTGAACCGATAGAGTTGGAATCCCGAATCTTGGATTTGGGATCACTGTGGGGGTGTAGGGTTGGGGTATATAGGAGGGTTTGGAAATTGGTACTACTATGTACTAAATTTAGTACGATTTGATTTTTTGGGTGAACCGAAAGAGTTGGAGTCTTGAATTTTTGATTTATGAACACTGTGAAGGTGTAGGATTGGGGTATGTAGGAAGATTTGGAAATTGGTACTACTATGTACTAAATTTAGTACAATTTGAATTGTGGGTGAACCGATATAGTTGGAATCCTAAAACTTGAATTTGGTATCGTTGTGGAATTGGGGTATGTAGGAAGTTTTGGAAATTCGTACTACTGTGTACTAATTTTGGTACAATTTTAATTGTGAGTGAAACGATATAGTTGGAATCCTGAAACTTGGATTTAGGATCACTATGGGGGTGAAGGTTTGTGGTAAGAAGGAGGTTTTAGAAATTCGTACTACGTGGACTAAATTTGGTAGAATTGAAACTTGGATTTAGGATCAGTGTGGGGGGTTGGATTGGGGTATGTAGAATGTTTTGGAAATTGGTACTACTGTGTACTAAATTTGGTACAATTTGAATTGTGAGTGAACTGATAGAGTTTGAATAAAAAAAATGGATTTAGGATCACTGTGGGGGTGTTGGTTTGGGTTAAGTTGGAAGTTTTTGAAATTCGTACTACTGTGTACTAAATTTGGTACAATTTGTATTGTGGGTGAACCGATAGAGTTTGAATCCTGGAACATCGTTTAGGATCACTGTGGGGGTGTATGATTGGGGTATGTAGGTAGTTATGGAAATTTAAACTAATGTGTACCAAAGTTGGTACAATTTGAATTGTGGGTGAACCGGTAGAGTTTGAATCCTGAAACTTGGATTTAGGCTCACTGTGGGGTATTGGTTTGGGTTAAGTAGGAAATTTTGAAAATTCTTACTACTGTGTACTAAATTTGGTCAATTTGGATTGTGGGTCAACCGATAAAGTTGGAATCCTGAAACTTGGATTTAAAATCACTGTCGGGGTGTAGGTTTGGGTTAAGTAGGAAGTTTTGGAAATTCTGCTACTAAATTCGGTACAATTTCAATTGTGGGTGAATTAATAGGGTTGGAATCCTGAAATTTGAATTTGGAATCATTGGTTGAGGAGGGTACTTATGGAAATAATGTGTGCTATATGGAAAATTTGTTAAAATTTGGATTTGTGTGAACCTTTAAAGCTCGAATCATGAAATTTGGTACTAAATGGTACTCAAATTTAATTTATGGTCGATATTAATGTGTGGATTGTTTTTTCAGACATATGCAGATTTTCTAAATAATTCCTACATTCGCTAACGAAGATGCGGATATATAAAGAAGGTAGTCTCGTGCACTCATATATTCAAATTTTTTTTTCTTGCAGTACTTTCATTGTCAAAAATTATAATTTTTTTCCTCCTGTTGGTGCAAAATAATAAACATCTCTTAATTTTAAAATTTAAAAAAGATCCAACTTTGACCTAATGGTCTTATCAGAATAGGCTTGAAAGCATGAAAACTTCACTAAGAACAGAGAAAATCAAAATAATAATAAATATCACAATATAACTTATTCAAATATGACATTCGTAGTACCTAAATGGTTACGGTTTCAATTACAAATATTATTTGAAAATGACAAGATCAGGGCTGCTGGGCTTGCCATCATAGAATTAGACTACTGGGTCGTTTTCGTTCTTACTTTCTTGAACAGTAAACTGAATAACACAAGACAAGATTTAACGTCCAAATATTCTACAAAAATGTAGCTCATAATATAATAGATTGGGTAATATAATAGATAGGTATGTTTTTATTTACACGAATATATTAAATATATGATGTTTATTTCCTAAAAAGAAACCATATTTTACAATACAGTCGATGTTTGGTGTACCAAATACTTTGTATAACGAATTCGGAATGTAACGAATGAGCAAAATATTGAAATTTTTACTCTGACTACCGTATATAAGGAGCGTTTTCCAATTTTGTAATTAATGTTAATATTATTGTTATAATGTTAGGAAATATTTTGCTAGAAATCCATTGAATTTTTACATAATATTTCAACTTAGAAAAAAAACTTAGTGATATGACGAATTTTACCCTATCTCGAATGGGCCAGACAATATATCGTTCGTTATACGGGACTTTGGCTGTACCAAATGAGTTTCACTTAAATTTTAGAACAAGGTATATATTTTAAATAACTTTTATAATTACAATTAATACATTATAAACAACATATGTATTACATACATAATATGATTTGATTTTAATAATTACATACAAATATTTCAGCGCCTTAAATGCTTTTGTTAAATATATCTAAGATAATAAATAAATTATAACTATGCTAGTTATCGCAAAAAGGGAAGCTTACATAAATCATTGTTTCCAGCTGTATTAAAAAGCAAAAGTAAAACCAGAAATTCTGTTCATATATTTTGTCATAATGTGGTGTTTATAAAGAGACAGTAAAGGGACAGACACGCTTTTAACTTGATTTTCTGTTTTTTTCTTTCATATTCCTATTCTACAGCAAGTTAGTCTGGAAACTGGTGTCTAGTTGGTAGCAATGGCGTGTCTTAGCCGTCTTAATCACCCGCCGAACAGCAACAATAATCGATCTACTGCAGAGGTAGGCGACCTTGTGCATGAAAGGTTGGTGTGAACAGACACACAAACTCCGAACACTTTGGAGCTGCTCGAATTCATAGCGGAATGTTTATTGTTGGTTTTCTGTTGTTCATTTTTTTCAGAAAGGTTTGGACTGAAAAGTGCATTCAATTGCTTGCCTCTTGCCACTAATTAAGAAAATTACAAATGAAACTGGTATTTTTATTCTTTGTTTTGCAAGTAATTGTTTCACAAGACACGGAAATAATTCCATATCTGTATATATCAACATTTTTTCCAATAGCAACAGTTGAAACGGCATTAAAGTGTGCCGTGCCAAGAACCTACTAATTTTTTACTTTGATAACAATTTTCCCTTTATGATATAAAATAGTATAGTAAGTTTCAGACTTCTTTGATTTTGGAATGAAGATACGCCAGAAGCATTATGGGCTGGTGGCACCATTGCCCCGTAATTCTTGAAAGATTCTGCGAATCGTAAGCGCAACCGGGAATTCATATCCAAATCTTTTTGTCCAAAATGAAAGAGCTTGGATTCAACGAGACAATGCCACATAACACATTGAGAACCCGATATAAAATTTGATGTGCAGTCGCGGTCAATATTTACATGAATTAATCTTCAAAAGATTTCGTTGTTTGTAAATCGCTATTGAGCGCATATGAAATTTGTCATTGTGTTGTCAAAATCTCGAAATATTCACATGAGACAATGTGATTTTATCAAAATCGCTAGGGGAGACTGATGCACCTTCGGCAATCGCGTTTTCGATATGAAACTCGCACTGTACATCACTAGCTTCGATACATAGGTATTGAATATCAAAATAACCGTCACAAAGTTCTCTACCTAATAAACCTATTTAGATGAACGGTTTGTATTATTTTTACAGATGTTTTTGTAATATTTCAATTCCATTTCGTAAGAATTTCGCGTATAAAACTTTTCAAAATTTAAGGCAGAATTATTAAGACGTAGTTAATTACAATGTGCATTCTTATGCAAAAAAAAAATTAAAAATATAATGTTTTTAGAAGATTGGATACATTCGGTCATATACAGATAATGTTTTTGAGTTTGGCTCTATAATATGTTTTTTGCTTTGTTTTTGAGTTTGTACTGTCGAAAATGCGATAGAAAAAAGAAAAAATGTTTGACTTTTAAGGCTGTATTTCTAGCGCTGTTTGACTCAAAAACTAATAATCCAATCGGTTTCAAATTTTGACACGTTTCCTGGGATTGTGTAGCTCTCTCGATCTTCCTTATTTTTTTTATTTTTAAGATTTTAAATGGGCATTTTGTTAATTGTTGTAAATGAATACTTTTTAACACATGCTTGTTAAGGTTTGTAACTTTGCACATATATATTTGAAGCTTTAAAAAGGAAGAAAAATAATTTACAAAAAATGTGTGTTGTTGTTTTTTGTGATTAAAGAAAAGTCCTTATTTTTGATGGCGGGCATGATAACTCCTCACTGGAACATCGGAATCCGAAAATTCCAACGGTGTTAGAAAGAGTACATGTCTGGCTCTCGTATGAACTATTATTGACTTCGCTCTAAAATTAACAAAATGGCGGACCTTTAAAAAAATATTTTTGAAAAATCGCCGATTTTTGACCAAAAACCAAGTTAAGAAATAAGTTACCGAGTTTAAATACGATATTCACAAAGAAACGTGTAATAATTTGGAATCGATTGGGTTATTAGTTTTTGAGTTATCGTTCCCGCCATTCGCAAAAGAGAAAAACGCGTTTAAAGTTTGAGAAGCCCTTTAGCCGTCACTTGATGCTGACACAATAAATCGGCTATATCTTCAAGAGTTCTTGAGATTTTCACTTGAAATTTGGAGGGACATTCTTGAATTAGTGTAGATTCGAATTAAATCAACAACTTTTTTGACCCCGAGAATGGGGCGGGGTCCCCTTAAAAGTCAAACAGCGCTAGAAATACAGCCTTAAAAGTCAAACATTGAGTCGCGTAATAAAGCAAAATAGAACCTTAAGAGGATCTGAATTCCAACCAGAGTGATAGGGTTGATAATTACCAGGATATGACTATGGTGACGAATGTGCCCCATCAAATGACTTTTTTTACAAAACTGTAAAAATATGACTTTTTTTACAAAACTGTAAAAATATGACTTTTTTTACAAAACTGTAAAAATATTTAACTAATACTAGTTTATTATATGTTTTTGGTATTAGTTTTTAAAATTAGGTAGCAGACGGCAATAACAAGCCTTAAAGTTTTTATGTCTGTTGAATAAATACTGAGATATAGAGCTCTAAAAAAAGTGCCGAACGTACCCCAGTCTCCCCTACTAGCTAAACAGGCGCTTTGCAGCTCCTACTATAATTATCAACATATAATTTTAAGAACATATATTAATGCTTAATAAGAAAACAATCTATATGTAGTTGCAAAATAGACTTATCTTTTTTGCTGTTTTTGAGTCTTCTGCCAAACTTCCTTCCTTCCGTGCTCGATTGTTATGTAAAACTCAATAATATTTTTTGAGTTTTACATAACAATCGAGCACGGAATACGTCATATATTCGGATTTTCGGATTTTAAATAAGTAGTTAATGTTTGAAAACGCTACATTCCTTCATTTTTTTTTTTTTTTTTTTTATTTTTGTGCCTATTTACATTTTCAGTTTCAAAATATTTATATTTGAATATATAAAATTTCAATTGAAAATCTGAACCAACTCGTTAAGATATAATTGGTTTATTGTGTTAGCATCAAGTGACGGAAAGAGTGTTTCTAAACCATTAAACGAGTTTTTCTCGAAACAGTGTTTTTGCAAATGGCGGGCACTATAACATAAAAACTAATAATCCAATCGGTTTCAAATTTTGACACATTGTTATGTGTGTATAGCTATCGTATGAATTAGGATAAATTCAATCGGTGAAGATCTTCCTTACATTAAAAAAATTATCTCAATCGGACACCCATTGATTTTTTGGCGTACAATTAACATGAATAAGCCAAATTATATATGGAAGCTATGCTATGCTATACATATCTGAACCGATTTCAAGGAAACTTGCCAGAGATTAATTTATATTAACTTCAGTACGTTCAGTACGGTCCAGCTATGGATCTTTAGTGCACCATTTACTTCAAATCGTAAGAAAATATATATGGGAGCTATATCTAAATCTAAACCGATTTTCACCAAACTTTGCACACGTCGTCCTAGACATAATTCAGTACGCTATGCCAAACTTCGTACAAATTGAATGATTTTCAGAGATTTTGGTGCACCATTTACCTAAAATCGAATTACCACGAAAATATATATGGGAGCTATATCTAAATCTGATCCGATTTTTCCCAATTTCAATAGGGTTCGTCCTTGGGCCAAATGAGTGACTTGTGCCAAATTTCATCAAAATCGGATCATAAATGCGACCTGTACTTTGTTTACAATTTAACATCTACAGATAGACGGATGGACATGCATAAATCGACTCAGAAAGCGTATAAAAAAGAAAAAAAAATAGAAAATCAATGGTTCCTCATTTTTTTTTTTTTAATTTTTGAGCGAATTCACTTAAGATACAAATATGTTTAAGACTTTACTGAAACAAATAATACTGGTTCAGGTTTGTAGGGAGAATTGTGTGCATTTAGTATTAGTGCCTTCGAAGAAATCTGCAAACATATTTAAATCTTCAGCACTATCACATACTTCTCTGCAGCCAAAACTTATACAGCTTGGGAATTAACGAACTTTACGTTAAGAGTTTACAAAATTAAAAAATTTTTAAGAAGACTATTTTTTTAGGTTTTTCGGGATTATAGCCTTTAAATATTTAGCACAATTCAACGAGGAGTTACATTTTCTATACTTTTTATACAGCGTGTGGATCTCAAAAATGTGTATTCCTTACAAACATATTATTCAGTGAGAATACAGCCATACATGATTTAAATCGAACGGAATATTTGACTCTATTCAGTTGAAAACCATCACATGGGGTTTATCCATAAACATCGGCTAATACTTACTTACTTAGCTGGCTTATGACAGAACATCATAAGACCATAGCTGGCCTTCCCCTTTTGAACCATAGCTGCGCTTTTATATGGCTTTTGGGCTGGGGGATCTTCATCCATTCTCACAACATGACCTATCCAACGTAGTCGCTGCAGCTCAATACGTCTAACAATGCCGATGTCCGAGAATAGCTGGTACAACTCATGGTTCTTTTGACGGCGATATTCTCTGTCAACGCAGATCGGCCCATAGATCTTTCGGAGAATTTTTCTCTCTGCTTTCGTAAGTACCCATGCTTCAGATCCATATAACAGCACGGGTAGTATCAGCGTCTTGTAGAGTATGAGATTGGTCTGGCGGAAGTGGAAATGCTTTGAGTTTCAAAGGTGGCTGTTACCGCTCACAATGTTCGCCCCATTTTGTCGATGTCATCGGCGTAGGCGAGTAACATGTGTTTTTTGGTGTACAGAGTGCCACTTCTGTTCACCTTTGCATCTCGTATAACCTGGCAGGATGTTAAAAAGGCCACACGACAAACTGTCACCTTGTCTGAATCCTCGTTTGGTATTAAAGGGCTCCGAGAAGTCCTTTCCGACTTTAACTGCTGATCTTGTACCAGTTAAAGTTATCCTGCATAGCCGAATTAATTTTGCAAGAATGCCAAACGCAGACATGGATTTTTACACCTCTGAATGGATATGGCTGTCGAATGCGGCTTTATAGTCGACGAATAGGTGGAATGTGTCGATGTGTTTTTCGTGGAGTTTTTCCAGGATTTGGCGCAGAGTGAAATTCTGGTCAATGGTGGATTTCCCAGGTCTGAAACCGCATTGGTATGGTCCAATAATGTCATTGACCATTGGCTTCAGTCGTTCTCACAGCACGCTGGGTACCACTTTATATGCGATGGGAAGGAGACTTATTCCTCTATAGTGGGCACATATCGTCTTGTTTCCTTTTTTGGGCACGGGACACAGGATGCTGAGGTTCCAATCATTGGGCATCCATTCTTCTAGCCAAATTGTACTAAACTGCTGGTGCATGCTCCTTACCAGCATCTGACCACCAGTCTTGAATAGTTCGGCTTGTAACCCATCGGCTCCTGCTGCTTTATTATTCTTCAGCCGATTCTAACCTCATCTTGGCTAGGTCGTATACATCCTATACCGTCATCTATTATAGGTTCGGGAGGAATCCTCTTCACCGCTACTATTTGATACCAGAAGTTTTTCTGTATCTGTCACCGATATTCGCTCCTCGGATCGATCGAACATCTAAAACACTGGATGAATGCCTTCCGTCTATCAGAACATGATCGATTTGATTTCTCGTTGTTCAATCGGAAGAAATCCAAGCCTTGTGTATATCGATATGCTTGAATCTGGTGCTGCTAACTACCATGTTTTTTGCTGCCGCGAAGTCAGTCAACCTCATGTCGTTGTCTGATGTTTCTTCATGGAGGATGAATTTTCCGACGGTGCACAGTGGGCGAAAAGGCTCATCTAGCGGCGTTTAATTAATAGCGCTTAGGGATTTTGTATTTTATTTTTTGTAATATTTTTTTAGTTGAAAATAGATTAAGCTACAGAGTTAAAAAAAAAAATTAATGTATTTATATATATATATATATATATATATTTTTTTTTGAAAGTTGCAATTTTTTTCATTTTTTAGACTTTGTTTATTTCATTCAGGAAAACATGATGAGGTTAGTATATTTAATGTTTCTCATTCTTTGGGGCCAAGAATATATTAAACTTTAATAATAAAAACATTTTTTTAAACATTTATTTATTATTTTTTTAATAATATTTTTGGCCTTATTAAGACTTCACATATTTCAGTTGTTTTCATAACAAAAATTTAATTATAAATAAAAACAGGAAAAAATACAAATCGAAATAAGAAACTATTATTACTATTGTAATAATAGTTTGTTATTCCGATTTGGATACACAATGTTCTGACAAAAGTTGTAAAATATCATTATGGGCATTTTTCTTTTTTTGGTTGCTTGTGGTTTGCGTAAATTTGAAATCAAGGGATCTGATTAACACAAAAGCGCTTGCATTAAGTCTTTCATTGTATTTAATCGGGATGTATTTCGCGTATGGTGCTCACGGAAATTGCGGCAATCTTCGCCGGGCTTCCATTTCCGACATTTTTCCTAATTGAAGTGTTGATACTTTAATTATATGGGCCCTATGTATTAAGATTTTATGTATGGAACACGGCATATAAAACCAAGGATACAGTATGATAAAAAGTTCTGCGTTTTGTAAAGCATATTCCATAAAAGATTCAATATCGATTTTGAGCCCGCAAGAAATGAGATTCTGCACACTCCGTTCAGCAACATTAAATTCTGATAGAAAAATGAGCTTCTTCGAGGCGCGTAACAATATGATCTACCATATCTTGTAAAGGCACTTGAGCTGAATAGTTCGTAAATTGGACTCCATTTGGATAAAATTTTAGTTTCGTTTTGTTGGAGCATTCGTCAAACTTCTTATCGGGTGTTCCACGATTAGTCAGTGGATTAACTTATAAAAGTTATCCGTCTAACCACTCCTTGTTGTTTTCTTCAAATTTGTGGCGGCTTCTATGGTCGAATTTCCATTTCTCAGCCAATTTTGCTACAAATTTTCTATTTTTTTTTTGTTTATTAGAAGATCTTTATTAGCATTGCACATGTTGATATTAATAATATTATTAAATATATGAGTTTCAATGACAGAAATTTTTTTAGTACACACAGGCTCGTTGCGCCATAGTAAATAAACTTCTCGTCTGAGCATCGACATTTTTCCTAAAAAAATGCAATATCTTGTAAAGTTGCAGGTGGCTGCAGATCATTTGGGCATTTTATAATCACAAGATGACGTAGTAATTTAAAAAAACACATTCTAGCGCGAATACACACGAATATCAGAAGTTCCGGTCTATGGAAGTCTTACTTTGGATTTTTTTCAAGCAGATGAGTGGTATAGTACACTTGAATTATATTTTTTCTACAACACTTAAGCACAGGTCACAAACAAATTTTTTTTTAGTTAATACACACCTCTAATAATAAATAAATCAACTTTTCATTCACTTAATTGAGACAAATGCTACTTTAGAGAAAATTTGGCAATGCAAAGAAAACACGTGTTGAAGCTTAGTTATACATAGGTTGAAACATATGTTGTGTTTGACAGCTCACAGCTATTTAACTAGATCATATCAATCAGAATAGAATCGATATATCAGATCAGTGGGATAGTAGTAATCGATAGAGACACAATTTTGGCCCAATTAAACACTTTGAAAATTGAATTAAACGACGCTAGATCGTCCATTTCGCCCACAGTGCGGTGAGGCCAAAGATATTTTCCCTTTCGATTTTTGCTTTAAAATCTCCTAATTTTAATGTCATGGCCAGGGCAGCGCAAATATGCTTCTAGTCGCTTGTAAAATATGTCTTTGGTCTGTTCATCTTTATCTTCGGTCGGAGCATGGGCGCATGGGCGCAAATAAGACTTATGTAGAAGATCTTCGCTTCTATATGGATTTCTCCTGTTAACCATAAATCCGCAGTCAAATCCATGTCTCGTTTCATGGCTGCTATAATACAGGGCGTAATCATCTGATTCGCTTACGCCAGTCCCTTGCCATCGCATTTCGTGTAAGGCAATAATATAGGTTTTGTACTTCTTGAGTACATCCGCCAAAGCGAAAACTGCGCCTGTTCTGTACAACGTCCGCACAATTCAAGTGCAGATTCGCAGATCGTGGTCCTTTATATGGGTTTTCCGAGTGTGGGCAACTAACCCAAAGCCTCAACCCATTTTTTATAAGTCTTATGGGTGAACTCGCGGCACATATTAGCTCACTATTTCAGTGGGTGATGAAAATAGTTATAGGTGTCACCGCGGGGAGGTCAGTGTCCACAATTGAGATGAAAGAGGACCAAGATAAGTCTAGGCTTCGCCATGTTAAAGCCAATCAGAGCCGTTGCTTGGTATCTATCATCTCCTACGTCATCGACCAATATTGATCATTTTTATTAGGGCGATTTTCTACCCCATAAGAATCCAAATTATGATGGTCATTGGGTTATACTTTGTGTTTTGTTTTAGTAGAGGCTTGGTATGCATGATAAAATGCACGAAATGACAAAAAGTAAAACTCAAAATTATATTCCTTACAAATGTTCATATGTATCTATTAGCTGATATCCAAAAAGCGCCATCTATTGTTCATTTTCTACTTTCATCCATAAAGTATGTTACATTTTTCACAGTAATATCATTAATATCGATAATGTGTGTTTGGTTAGTTATAATTAACTCGCTTGTTTTCTCCAGAGTGTTGACAGATTTTAAGGCATTTCCGGTAAAAGGTTAACCTCAGCTGTAGAACTCTTTACTGTAATTGTACTTAGATTATTGTATTTACGTCACTGAAAGGTAATAATTGTCATTATTTTTTTTATTGTTTATTGCTTTTATACTATGGTAATGATTATAAAATTATATATAACTGCACAGATTACCCAATGGATAATCGAAAAATAGATTACCCATTGGGGAGAATGATATTTGAACTCCCCCTCTGTGGAAGTTGTTAATTTGAATGGAAAAAGTCGGCAAGACCCTGCAATTAAATTAAATTTTCAAATATATATTTTTTTACTCGGGGAACTCCCTTTAAAATAATACGAATTAGTAATTTACTCTATATACCGTATGCATTACATTCACATATATCGTACGTTACCATCTCTAACAACTATTCATAGTTTTAATGTCATTGCACAATTTCACAAATGAGTATCTAAAATATCTCTATGGCCAGTTTGATGACAGAGACATTATGTCCAATCATTACTTACGCCCTTGCAGATGCTTCCTGGCTACACAAACTGCATTGTCACTTGACTACAATCAAGACTGAAAATTACAAAGATCGTTCGTTCGGTCGACTTCTTTTAAACCACCAAAAATAAAACAAAATCCAGCCACAGAGTTACTGGCAATTGATGTTACCAGAATGACAATAAGTTTTAATTAAATTTCAAATAGCTTAAGGAAGAGTTTGTTGAACTGAAGAACGCTTTCCATTGTTTGTACGCCATCAAACGCCAGCAAACATACGTACGTACACATGTCTATGTATTTTACTCCGATAACAGCCCACATGTAATTGGAAATGTGATATGGTCATTTTCTATGTCTGTTTGATAAATAAAATAAACGTCATGCAGTTCTATTATGAACTAAAAGTGAACTGTGCGAGGATACCCTGATGTTAATATTGTTTTAATCTTTTCTATATGCAGCGACGTGAAATTCTTAAAGAATGTAAATGGACTAATAGGCAAAGGCTTACAAATTTTAATGTGCAGAGTGAGATATTTTCAAAGAGGAAACATAATATTGCAAAATGTGGAAGCTTGTAACTTAAAAAAATTCAATTATAAAGCTCCACATTGTCCTTAAGATTTAATTAAGAATGTTGCAATTTATATTTATAGGTTTTATAGTCAGGCAACTTAAAAATATTTATAAATATAAATCATTCAAAAATGTTTGCCACTGGACAGAAGATTTGCGTACATTTCGAAGGAAGATATTTTCGTTTAAATTTTGAAAGCTGAATTTTGCCAAAATCAAATTTATGAAAAAATTGGAAACTTATGACTGCACGAGAAAACCTTGTATAGTTATGCCATGATTCGCAACATAAAATATATGTATGAAAGACTCTATAATATCATTAATTTGTCGATTGATTTAAGGGGGGCATTTGGTAACCATATCTTGTGTTTGTGTCAAGCGAGAAATTCTGTTGAAGAAAATAACCCAAACTTTAGTATCTATTTAAAATCGGGTTTCATGGCGTTTGTGATTTTAAACAAATTATACGCAATAATAACATATTAAACTATCATCATGTGTCTTTTTTATTTAAAACAAATATTATTTTATATAGAAAAACATGAATACACCCGACTCTCACAATGAAAATGTAAGTGTAAAGTATTCATCTCAAACGGGTGTAATGTGTGTTACAGTACAGCTCGATACACTTATACCGTTAAAGTGATTGCCAGAACATGCCCGAATACTTCGACAAACAGGCGTTTTAAAAGTATATTTGTAACCATTACAGCCATTGTGATATTAAAACCAGTAAGAAAAGTACCTTTCCCTTCACCACTTTGGGGATATTATACATATGTATCTTTACAGTCTTTTCGAAGGAACAATTACATGAAATTTAACGAACTTAAAAATACGATCTTTATCTATAAGTAAACCGACTAACATCAATCCTTACACATGTCATTCTGCAATCTATTCCATACTTTGTAAATAGACTTTAAGCAAACTTTACGCACGCTATTTGGTATGTTTCACTGTTTAAAATGTACATAAAACAAGCACCCATTGATTATTTGGTTTACAATCAACATGAATAGGTCGAAATTATATATGGAAGCTATGCTGTATCTAAATCTGAACCGATTTCAAGGAAACTAGCCCGAGATTAATTAATATTAATTTCAGTACGTTTTGCCAATCGGCCTAGCTATGGGTCTTTACTGCACCATTTACATAAAATCGGACACAACTATATATGGGAGCTATATCTAAATCTGAACCGATTTTCATGAAATTTAGCACACATCATTCAGGACCTAATTCTATGCCAAATTTCGTGCAAATCGAAAGATATATAGGGACTTTGGTGTACCATACCTACTGATAATAAATATAAACTCTGCGTTTACAAGGGACAAGACAGTCGAATGCAGTGAGTTTATGAAATCATAAATGAAAATATTAATTATATTACAATAAAGTTATACAATTTTTCATTTTCTTTAATGTTCTAACCATTTCGGCCTACTTCTTTTATCTTTTAAAATATTTGTTTGTTCTGTTGCTTTTAAATGTCATAAATTGCTTAGGTTTACTGTCTATGAAAATTTCAAGACAGCCACTAGACAATTAACAATTACATAAATGCATTGGTCAAAATGGTTTATAACTTTGACATTGTCAACCAAAAAATATCGTTTGTAAACATCAGGTAAAAGGGCCGAGACAAACAAAATATTTGTGACGTCGAAAAAAAAATTTTCGTATTTTGCAAAAAAAAAAAAAAAAAACACACACAACTTTCCTGTCGTACAACTGAAAATGTTATTGGTCATCTACCAATGTTCAGTGTCGACGAATGTTTGAGAACCACATTGTGATAATATACAACCACAGACAATGGAAATTAAATACACTCCATAATTAATTTCATTCCCAAATCCACTACCTCATAAATGTAAACCCCTCGACTTATTTATAATCTTCACAGATATCCTGACCGAACACACACACGCACGCACACACATACAGCCTCTGTAACAATAGCAAACTAATTAAGTTCATCGTGTGGCTCCGTACGCCCTCCAAACAGTTTATGAGTCGAGTGTTGTTACTACTACACTTGGTATGCCATCGGCTCATTATGATATATGTACATTAATTGCCGATTTCCGCTCAATTTCCATATTTAATATGTGTCCGAGTAAGCATATAATGTTTTGGAGTGGGTTGAACGATGGCCTCAGTGTGAATATAAATTAGTTGTGGCCATTTGGGAGCGTGTTGTTCCTAATGTGCAACTATGATTAAATCTAAAAGTTCTAGCATATTAATAATTTAATATACGTATAAGAGAAGTTTTAAAATTTAGTAGAAATAAAAGGTATTACCAAATAAATAAATATTTATAAAAACAAAAAAATTATTATTGTTTCGCATTTTAACGCAGCATTTTTGTAAAAACATTTCGGGGTGATATCTAGATCTCCGATATGTATAAAAATGGTGAATCCGCATAAGATATATTTTACACAGGCACGCAAACTAAGCCTTTTCCTAACAACATTCTCTGAAATAATAATTTTGGGGAAACATTACTGAATGATTTCCGAATCTTCGGTAATGTGTACAAATTGACGTATGTTGTAAAATTATATTTTACACAATTTTTATACCTTCCACCATAAAGGGCAGAGTTTATTTAATTTGTCATTTCGTTTACAAAACTTCGAAATGTTTCACTACAAATTTTAAATCGATTTTTTATCCAAAACCACAGTTTGAAAGCTAAAAAATTACATTGCTGATTTTGAATTTCGCTGTCAAAGGCCGTACAAATTGTGGAGACTTGAATGAACCATCTGCCAAAATGTAAGTCATTGAATAATTAAAAACCAGTTAATAACTTCAAATATTTTCAGAGGGGTGGTGTTTCATAATAATGAATGTGGACATATTTCATTTCACGTTTTGCAAAATAAAATCCAATTCGTTATTAAAATGCCTTTGTCTTATGAATTATCTGTAGATCTTTTCATTGCAGTAGGAAAAGAATTATCGACCTCATAATAAACACAATAATCAGGTTGGATTTGGATACAAAATTTATGAGAGATCAAGGATATGACGGCGCGTGTAACATGTCCGACAATTATAATGGAGTGCAAGCTATACTCATTGTTGCTTCCACATTTTGAGTTTAAGTTTAAACGCTGATTCGAAGAATATTAATCTGGACATTGCCATACATTTAGTAGTTGATATGTTAAATGCTATTCGAAAAAATAGCTATAATACCCTGACACCATAGTTGTGTAGGATATAGCAATCTTTATTTCAAATCAGGTCCTCTATTTGTAGAATATGGGGCCTGTTCGGAAATGATGCACTGCGCTGCATAATATGATGATTATGCCATGCTTTTGCTAATCAGCTGTGCATCATGCTTTTGAATGAATTTTGATTTAATAATGGTCTGCACTCCATTATAATTACCTGACATGTTAGATGCGCCGTCATATCCTTGACCTCTCAAAAATGTTGGATCCAAACCCAAACTGATTACTGTGTTTAGTATGACGGTCGAAAATTATTTTTCTGCTAATCCTTTTAATTCCACGTAGCAAAGTAAACATTCTTTGACTTCTTTAGATACCTTGTCAAAAATCTTGTCATCCGTTAAAACCGAAAAGAATACAGCACTTTTCACTTCTTTAACAATAGATTTCTGGATGGATTATTCAATTAGTTCTATCAACTCGTTCTATATTCTGGGACTCAGGCATGTTGAATTTTTCGGTGTACTCTCGAAATATTTTCTAAGTTTATGTCTAACGACTGTATTCAGTAGACTTTACCTCTCCTCAAGGCGATGTCTTCCCTTTAACTCAATAACATTTCTCAATGACCACTTTATCTTTGTACTTTAGTTCTTTTAGTCTGGGTTTATACATGCAACATTTGTATGCCAATCTGCTGAGTTCTTAGAATTGAGAAGTATAAAAAGTGACAAGGGGGAAGAAATTCAAAAGGGAATCGTTGAGAGCAGCAGCAGAGCTGCTTAAAAATGTTGCATGTATAAACCCAGACTTAGTATATACGAAGCTTGTTTGTCCGTAACATGTTATATACGTTTTGAAACACCTTTCATTCTCGACGTAAAGTCCTGAGTCCTCACCAACACATCTTTGTTATATTCCTTCTTTTTCGTGGACGGTGAAGCATTCAATAACATCATTCCAATTTGTAAGATGGTGCGGAAGAAGTAAGTGCTTGTGCCTTATGGGTACGAAAAGTATTTGGTGAACAGATAGAGTTGGAATTCTTAAATATGGACTTACGATTACTATTGAAGCAGGATTGAGGCTGTTTTGGAAATTCGTGCTTATGAGTGCGAAACGTACTAAATTTGGTATAATTTGGACTTTTGTGGAATTAAGATTATTGTTAGAGTGTTTAGAAATTTTAGAAATTCTTACTTATGAGTATGAAAAGTACTAAATGTCAATAAATTTGGAAAAATTTGGGTTTGGGTAAATGGATTAGGCTGGAATCCTGATGTCAATAAATTTGGAACAATTTGTATAACGGAGAGATCTAGAAGCTAGAACTAGAAAATTGGGAATAACGATTACTGTTGGAATAAAGAACTGAGATATTGGGCGTAATTTTTAAAACTCATACTTATGGGATGTAAACGGTACTAAATATAGCACAATTTGATTTTGTGTGATCTACAGGATTTTGGAATAAAATTTACTGTTGGATTATAGGATTGAGGTAGTTTAGGAAATTCGTACTTATGGGTAGTAAGCGATACTTAATTTAGTACAAATTGGATTTTGGGTAATTGGATTGAGTTGAAAACCTACAATTTGAGTTTGAGTGTAGACTTGAGACATGGTCTTGAAAAAGTGTACTTATATATTCGAAAAGTGCTAAATGGATCTAAATGTAGAACCTGCACGAATTTGCTATAATATATATATAATTAGAATTCTGATCACTTTTGAATCTGGATAATGGAAATAAGAAAGAAATTATAGAGTATTCATGATTTCCATACAAAATAATATTTATTCGCTTTGTATTTCCTTTCCGCATACGATGTAGGGGCCACTTCGCTAGTAAATTTATATATTTTTGTGATCTCAATGAATATAAAATATTGTACATATTTACATTGCGTTTGTTCACGTCAGTAGTCGACTTCAACGCCAATTGATTACAGGCTGAGTATTTATAACCCAACCACCAGCCTTCAAGATACGTTCGCGAGCAGTAAGGATGACATCCAGTGCACAAACTGCCATTGTGGGCACGTTCAACAGAATCATCGGTTAGAATATGTGATTCTGACTACCTTGAAGAAACAAGGAAGGACATGGGTGGTCTGTTGGTATTGCTCATAAACTTTTGTGGGATGCTGTAGTTGAAGCCATATCTAAATGTGAACTTTACAGACATCAAACTGGAATTAAATCAGTACGCTGTGCTGTATGAAATGAATTTTGTATGAATCGGACAAATATTGAGAGCTTTGTGTACAATTTACATAAATCTGACCAAACTATATATAGGACCTATATCTAAATCTGAACCGATTTTCTCCAATTTCAATAGGGTTTCTCCTTAGGGCAAATAAGTGACTTGTGCCAAATTGCATCCAAATCAGATCATAAATGCGACATGTACTTTGTTCACAAGAATATTTGGACAGACGGACATGTATATATCAATTCAGAAAGTGATTCTATGCATCCTGTAACACAGTGTGGTGAAGTGTATAAAAATGTGATGTGTGGGAAATCCGCGACATCATCTAATTTAGAGTATAAAAATAACTTGAAGTAGATTATGAACTTGAAGTTTCAAATGGCGGCTATGTCTTCTCTTGAACCGAAATCTGCGAGGTACCGTTGTATGGGGGGCTACACAAAAAAGAGGACTATTCATTAAATTGCAGCCAATTTGATTTATAAACGTAAATGGTGTATATATATCCCTTGAGAACACTAAATGACAGGCAATTTGGTATTAACATGTGGTTAGCACCTTCGCCAGTTTTATACAGTTGTTTTGATTTATTTGTCCTTGTACATACCTGCACTTTGGATTTTGCTGCCCAAAATACTTATTTCTCAGATTCCCTCTCAAATATTTCGCTTAAGCGCACAATTCATACCTGCTCAGAATATTTACACTTATTCTCTCTCACTACTTAAAATGTTTGCCTTTAGCTGCACAGGGAATATCAAATCAATAACAGTCGATATTTTTTACACATCGTCGCAAACAAGACACAATGAGTATTATTTTTAATGCAATAAATATATGTGGTAACAACAATAGTCCTTCTTCCATTAGTAGATACTTAACGTTGATCGGTAAGTATGTATCTAATAATTTTCTGATTCCAGAAAATTTAAAATGCGTGCACGTTGAGGCAAGTAAGAGATTTAAGATATCTGCACTTTTGACTTTCCTGCATAGAAATAATTGCAATTGTTGTCAAAACTACTGCATATATATTGTATTGAAGGATTTTCAATCTAAAACTTTACTGAAACAAACTGGTTCACGTTTGTCAACCAGTTTGTCTCAGTAAAGTCTTAAGGGAGTATATCGGTGTATGGGGTCGAATTTCCAAATTTGAAGAGATATAAGATATGTAGGAAGTGCAAGTTACTTTAAACTGAACAATGTTTTTTCTGCGTACCAGACTAACTCATTTCAGAAAGTTTGGCCAATAACCTCATTTTAAACCAAAAGGTTAGACTATATTCCAACTGCATATAGATTGTTTTCTTCTTGAACATTACTAGATGCTCTTAATAGGCTAAATTTATAACTTTAGTAGGCGTTGTAAAGCACCACGTACTTAAGTTGTATTAGTTTAGTTTTTGTTTCAATATATTTGCGCTTCTCCGACTTCGACTATTATATGTTCTGACCAGTTTAATATACTTATTAGATACCTTATAAATTATTTTTAAATATGCTATTAATATATATATATATATATATATATAAACTATATAAAAGTAGCGAATGTATTTTAAAGAATTAATGCCTTTAATCTCTCGACAAGATATTTTACATTTAGCCCTCCTAACACATTTCAATTTTTAATTTTGCTTAAGGTCGCTTTTTTGTTTTAGCAATTATTTTAAACTCAAACAATTCGTTAATCTCTTGATTCACTATGAATTAAAAGCTGTGAGAAATGTTCAATATTACTGGCTCAAACATGAAACGTGAATTATACTAACAATATCCTCCTAAGAGCTCTATTTTACATAAATATCACATTTTAAGCTGCAGAGGAATAACGACGCACACGAACACATTTAAATACTCGTATCCAGATCCTACAAACAGAAGTGTCGCCACGAAAATCCCAACAACACTACACTGAAATGGATTTGTGTCACCTACAAACTCTCACTGTACCCATATGCGGCGGCAAGGACATTCGAACACCCACGTGAACAGTTGTAATGTGCGGAGAACGCAAATATTGTTTGGAAAGTTTAATTTTTATTTTTGGCCATTTAGTTGGGAATGATGACAATGACGGAGACGTTGTTGTGGATTGTTGTACTGTGAGTATCGCGTCCTTCATCTCGGGTGTTACAGTCTGAATTATGTTTATTTAGGATTATAACGAAAAAAAAACAATATGAAATGACAACATGGTACAATATTTGCGTCTAGCAACAAGACATTTCTTTGAGTTCATAGAAGCAGAAAAAGAATACTTTATATTTCATTGTACAAATCAATACCCATATTCTTTGACAAGTTTAATATAGAACTATAATGTTGAACATTGTTAAACATGTAAGACAACCAAAAGATTTGCTACGCCACACCTCTTATATGCAGTGGCTTATACATCTTGTGCACCATGTTTAATGGATTAAAGTATATGTTTAAATCCGTAAATAATATTTTAAAATAAATCAATATCTTATTAAGTTTCTTATAGCCTCAAATCTTGCTGAAAAGATCTTATTGAGAGTTTTACGGTACGTAATGAAAACGCTAGATAAACTTAAAAAAATCCACGCGGGTGTGGAGTTATATAATCGAATGTAATCATATCTCCGAAATTACAGATGTGTGCATCTTCGGAAAGTCTTCAAAATCTGTGTGAGTAATACACATAATCCCTAAAAATTAGCGTGATGCCATATGAGGGAATGTATTTCCCATTTCATCTAAAAACAGCTGAACAAATTTTACTGAGATTTCCTAGATAAACTACCAATATTGCGTGTGGATGCCAATCATATTTACATGATAACATCTAAACTGGTAGCAGTGTCCACGTCATTGAATTAAAGCATTGGGAATATAATTTGATATTATGAATGGCTGTATTGAATGTTAATCCAGTAAGGAAAGCAAAAACACGGTCGAGACCGACTATATGATAACCTTCACCACTTTGTGTATATTAAGAGATACGTCCTAACAGACGTAGCCTTTTTGAAGGATCATTGACATGAAATCGGACGGAATTAAATATATATATATATATATGTGTGAACTCACTTAAATTAATCCAAACACATGTCATTCTGAAATGTATGCAAAATTTCATTTCATTCGGGCAGACTTAGAGTCGTTGATGAAATGTTTATAGAAATCGCACAAATTTATTTATGCTGCAGCATAGCACACTGTGCAACATTTAACATCAATCGGCAGTTGTGGATTATTTGATAGATTTGGTAATTTGCCTGAATTTGGTCGAAAATATCCCTTTCCGCGACAATTTTAACAAAACGCGATAACGTTATTCTAGTTTTAATTTAAATTTGAACCAATTTTAATCTAGAACCGATTTTAACAAAGCTTCGCATACGTAAATCTGGTCCTGGTAATGTACTTCATGTAAAGTTTTGTGTCAATCAACAAATTTTGGGTATTTGGTGCAACATCTAGCTATATCTGAACCAATTTCAAAGAAATTTGTCCTTGGAACAAATAAAATGTCTAATCCGGATTATAAATGCAACCTGTATTTTGTTTAAAATACAGATCGCACCTCGGACGGCTCAGAAAGAGATTCTATGCATATTTTCAAAAGTAACCATGGCTATATTTTCTTTCCAACTACAAATACGATTTGTATTTATTAAAGATTGCAAAAATATATTCAAATTCCCAGCTACAGACAGAGGACGGAAATTTTTAATATTTGTTACAATTCTAAACGGAACTAAATTAGTGATTTTTTTTATCACAAATTGATATTATTTTAAAGTGTATATTTTTGTAGATTTGGATGTCGGGGCGAATAAAACTTCTGCTGAATTATACGTCGAATTTTCAAATAATTTGCAAACCCGACTCAAATTGTATCTGTTTGAACGACATTATTCAGCTACAAGTTTTAATGATCAAGACAGTCGTATAGCCTTTTTTGTTTACGTCAATGTAAACATTGTTTCAAATGTTTTACTTCTCGCATCCACGAATCCTTGCATTAGTCCATCATGTTAATTTTTTGAAAACCTAACAAAGCGAAAAAATGCCCTAATGAAAGCACCAAACACAACACTGAACGTTAATTAAGAAATGGGAAAGAAATTGGTCGTCCCCACTTAAAGGCAAAAAAAGACTGCACCAAACCGAAATAACAACAACAACACACATTTGTACATATGTATGTATGTTCACTGTTTTCCTCAACAACAATATCTGAATGTGGAACATTTCAAAGAAAGTGATTCTAAATTGGTTAAGAATGGTTTCGAGAGAATTAAATTAGCAATACGACAACATTGTTTGGTTAGAAAAATAAAACGCTCACATGTGTTTCATTGTGAAGTGGTTCTATAAAACGTCCGTTGTTGCGAATGCGGTTAGGATGTAGTCAAAATAAATAAAAAAAACATTTATTAAAGGAGAAACACACAAAATGAAGAATGGAACCAAGAAGTTAAAACCCGTTTTAAATTGTTTAAAACCATTGGATACTATTTTAACGTAATGTTATATCTAAATCCGATTTAAAACAAACCTGACACACGTTATATGAATTTTTGGTGAATATGATACGCGTATTGTGTATAATGTTACATTTACATAAATTACAAATTTCGTTTAAACCGATTCATAGTTAGATTTAGCTACTATACCTTGTCTCTACGTGGACAATGCCATACTTTCCCCACTAATAAATAGTTGTTTTTATAAAAATCGTCATATATCGACTAGCTGAGTCGATCTAGACATGTGTGTCCGCCCGTCAGCCTGTTCATTACAATTTGTAAACACGTAGGGTGGGTTCTGGCCCTTGTGTTTTTTGATAATGATCGGTTAATATTTAGGTGATGAAATAGACCAAAAACTTTATTTTTGTCTGTTTTTTTATTTGACGCTCTGAAGACAAAATGAATACGGCTATGCAGGGTAACTTTAAGTGGTACAAGGTCAGCAGTTAAAGTAGGAAAGGACCTATCGAAGCCCTTCAAAACCGAACGAGGATTCAGACAAGGTGACAGTTTGTCGTGTGATATTTTTAATATCCTACTGGAAAAGGTCATACGAGACGCAAAGGTGAACAGAAATGCAACTCTGTACACCAAACAACACTTGTTACTCGCCTACGCCGATGACATAGATATAATGGGTCGAACATTGCGAGCGGTAACAGCCACCTTTGAACAAATTGAAAAGGAGTCTGCCAAAGTGGGTGTGGCAGTAAACGGCGAGAAGACCAAGCTGATGGTATCATCGCGCAAGACGTCCAGTAGACTCGGACCAACTGTGGAACTTGAGAACTACAGCTTCGTGGGAGTTAAAGACTTGGTACCGCCATAAATAAAACGAATGACATAAGTTTTGAAATTCGGAGAAGGATAGATGCTACTATGGTCTAAGTAGGCAGTTTAGAAGCAATGCCACCTCCCGCCAGACCAAACTCTCACTTTACAAGACGCTGATACTACCCGTGCTATTATATGGATCAGAAGCATGGGTACTTGCGCAAGCAGATGAGGCAGCTCATGGGGTGTTTGAGAGAAAAATTCTCCGAAAGATCTTCGAGCCGATCTGCGTCCACGGTAAATATCGGCTTCGAATGAACCACGAGCTTTACAATTTATACGCGGACATCGACATAGTCAGTCGTATTGAGCTGCAGCGACTACGGTGGCTAGGCCATGATGTGCGGATGAATGAAAATGCCCCAGCTCAAAAGGCATATAAAAATTAGCCTACTGATGGTTCCCGTCAGCGTTGGTCCGTGTGACGAATTTTTAGGTTTTCGACTGTCAAAAAGTTGTAAACATCGAAAACGTCATATACCTGTATAAAATGTAATAAATGTAGTAAACGTCATTTATTTCAATATTATTACCAAATACAGTTATTTTCAAGAATATATATTATTTTTACGTACATCTGACTATTCCTTACTCGAGCTGATAAAAAATTCTAAACTTTTTTGAGAAGAAAATGTTGACATTTTATATGGATTTGAATAAAGCATGAGTAATTTTCGAATTGATTAATGGGAATATCTATGTTGTCAAAAAGCTAATGGTTTTGGGTGGATTTCTGACGTTTCTGACGTATGTATGTCATTTACGTCACTGTTTTTGACGGACCATCTCTGGTTCCCGTAGAAGGGAAAGGCCACGAATTAGATGGAAAGACCAAGTAGAAAACAACATCTTGGAACGTGGTCTTCCAAATTGGTGGACTTGCGCACAAGACCGACGCGCTTGAAAATCTTTTTTAAGCTCGGCTTATGGAACAACCGTTCTGTAACAAGCCAGCTAAGTAAGTAAGCTCTGAAGGCCACAATTATGACCCGAACTCCACAAAATTTTACACCAGGACGGGTTAAATTCGGGCAAAAGAATAAGCATGGCTGTTTTTATAAAGATCTGTGAATATTTAGTGGGTCAAATGGACTCTGACTTGATAGTATATCCAAAAGGAGTTGTTGACATTGGACGATTGGGTATTTAAATACCCAATGCAAAATTCGGATATGCTGATAGTTAAAAAGTTGAAAATTTGCAACACAACTTCTATGACCTGTATTAGTTTACATATAAATAATCAAGTGAAAAAGCGTTAAGTTCGGTTGGGCCCAACTTTGGATACCCTCCACCATAGATATACTGACAGGTACTTGAAATGAAAATATAGGGAACAAAGAGTGACCTTTCTACAAACTAATTATGTAAACCACAATGTACACCAAATATAAATTTCAGCAATTTTAAATGGATATTTATACCCTCAGCCTTATGGCTAATGAGGGTGTATACACCTATATTCATAATTTTTTGTGGAGAGATTTGGAACCTATTAGAAACTCAAAATATTAAATTACAGCCAATTCGGTGGAAAATAAGATCAAAACCCCAAAATACTGAAAATTAAGAGGTACCGTAATATGGGGGCTACCAGAAAAAGTGGACAAATTTCAGTACCCTATCTCAATTCCTTCAGAAGATAGTGTGATTACGGACATGGCTAGATCGTCTTAGAATTTTACCGTGATCAAGAATATATATATATAGGGTCGGAAATGAATATTTCGTTGAGTTACAAACGGAATGTCAAAATTATATACCCTCCATACTATGGAGGAGGGTATAAAATCGTACCGTGAGTTCTATGGGCAGGCATTAATGGGTTAAATAGATACCAATTATATTATTCTATGTACTCGATAAATATTTGAAGGTGTCCATGTGTTATGATATTTTTTAGTATTACTATTACCACACTAGAGGGCGGAAATGCCGCGCTGATCGCTTTGAAATTTTACATTATGTTCTGGTTATGTTCAAGGACGACGCATATAATTTTCGGTGGTGTTGAGATGATGAATGAACCGAAAACTTTACTTTTTCTAATTTTCTAGTTGCTTAGAGGCCACTATTATATACGGAACATCACATATTTTATACGGTGAAGGGGAATAATCAACCAAAACCTAAAGTGACTAAATATTTATTTTATTGCGAAAATATTCACCTCGGGAATAAAATAAAATCGGACGAAAATATATATGGAGCTATATTTAAATCTGAACCGGTTTTCACGAAACTTATCACACATCACTCTAGACTCAATTCAGTACGCAATGCCAAATTTCATTCAAATCGAAGAATATATAAATGGTGCACCATTTACATAAAATTGGACGAAAATATATATGGGAGCTATATTTAAATCTGAACCGATTTTCAAGAAATTTTACGAACATCATTCTAGTCTCAATTTAGTACGCTATGCCAAATTTCGTGCAAATCGAAATATATATAGGGACTTTGGTGCACTATTTACCTAAAATCGGACGAAAATATATATGGTAGCCATGGACGAACGCAAGGGCCCCCCTTGGGGCCCCCCTATTAGAGTTGAGAAAATTTCGAAAAAAAAATGCTTAATCCTTGACAACGTATAGAGCTAAGGCAGCAGTAAACGAGTAAATGCACTACAATTCTCAAAATTTCTTCATACACAAGAGGAATGTAACAAAATATTAGATGAAATCATAAAAAAAAAATATTTATACCCTTCACCACACTGTGGTACAGGGTATTATGTCTTTGTGCATATGTTTGTAACAGGCAAAAGGAAACGAGATAGACACATGGTTCCTTTTGAGAATATGCATAGAATCACTTTCTAAGTCGATTTAAGCATGTCCGTCCGTCCGTCCGTCTGTCCGTCTGTCCGTCTGTCCGTCTGTCTGTCTGTCCATGTTAAATTGTAAACAAAGTACAGGTCGCATTTATGATCCGAATTGGATGAAATTTGGCATAGGTCACTTATTCGGCCCAAGGACGAACCCTATTGAAATTGGGAAAAATCGGTTCAGATTTAGATATAGCTCCCATATATATATTTAACCGATTTAATGTAAACGGTCCCTATATATCTTTCGATTTGCACGAAATTTGGTACAGCGTAATCATTTAAGTCTAGAATGATGTCTGCCAAGTTTCGTGAAAATCGGTCCAGATTTAGATATAGCTCCCATATATAGTTTCGTCCGATTTCATGTAAATGGTGCCCCAAAGTCCCTATATATATTTCGATTTGCACGAAAATTGGCATAACGTATTAAATTAAGCCTAGAGTGATGTCTGCCAAGTTTCGAGAAAATCGGTTCAGATTTAGATATAGCTCCCATATATAGTTTCGTCCGATTTCATGTAAATGGTGCCCCAAAGTCCCTATATATCTTTCGATTTGCACGAAATTTGGCATAACGTATTAAATTAAGCCTAGAGTGATGTCTGCCAAGTTTCGAGAAAATCGGTTCAGATTTAGATATAGCTCCCATATATAGTTTCGTCCGATTTCATGTAAATGGTGCCCCAAAGTCCCTATATAGCCTTCGATTTGCTCGAAATTTGGCATAGCGAAATGGATTAGGTCTAGATTGATGTGTGTTAAGTTTGCTGAAAATCGGTTCAGATTTAGATATAGCTCCCATATATATTTGCGTCCGATTTAAGGTAAATGGAGTACCAAAGTCCCTATATATCTTTCGATTTGCACGAAATTTGGCATAACGTATTAAATTAAGCCTAGAGTGATGTCTGCCAAGTTTCGAGAAAATCGGTTCAGATTTAGATATAGCTCCCATATATAGTTTCGTCCGATTTCATGTAAATGGTGCCCCAAATTCCCTATATATCTTTCGATTTGCACGAAATTTGGCATAACGTATTAAATTAAGCCTTGAGTGATGTTTGCGAAGTTTCGAGAAAATCGGTTCAGATTTAGATATAGCTCCATATATAGTTTCGTCCGATTTGATGTAAATGGTGCCCCAAAGTCCCTATATATCCTTCGATTTGCTCGAAATTTGGCATAGCGAAATGGATTAGGTCTAGATTTATGTGTGTTAAGTTTGCTGAAAATCGGTTCAGATTTAGATATAGCTCCCATATATATTTTCGTCCGATTTAAGGTAAATGGTGTACCAAAGTCCCTATATATCCTTCGATTTGCACGAAATTTGGCATATCGTACTTAATTAAGTCTAGAATAGTGCACGTTAAGTTTCTCGAAAATCGGTTTGGATTTAAATATAGCTCCTATATAAATTTTCGTCCGATTTAATGTAAATAGTGTACCGAAGTCCCTATACATATTTCGATTTGCACAAAATTTGGCATAGTGTACTAAAATGAGTCTGGAGATTTAAGTGAAATGAGATTTATATATAGCTCCTATATATTTTTGCTTCCGATTTTATGTAAATTGTGCACTAAAGACCCAAAGTTTGTCCGATTGCCACACAATTATGTACAATACAGAAGTTAATATAAGATAATCTCTGCCATTCTCATTGAAATCGGTTCAGATTTTGATATAGCTTCTACATATATATTTTCGTCCAATTTTACACAAAATTGACACAAATTTTGCACAACGTACTAAAGTTTTGAAATTTGGAAAGTGTAGAAATCGGTTCAGATTTTGATAGAGCTTCTATATATATTTTCTGCCGAGTTTTGGTAATTTTGTCCCATTGTAAGAAGCAACCGTATATCTGAACAAATGAAAAATTTAGTATAGGTTGCAGAATTCGACGTCTATTAGCATTCATCTGTTGAATATACCCAAAGTGGTGAAGGGTATCATATAGTCGGCCCCGCCCGACTTTTCTACTTTCCTTACTGGTTTTAGTTTTTCAGTAGTGTTGGCGATTTATTTGGGATACCATTTGTATTTTGTTTTTGCAAAATAGTCAGGCTGAATCCCAGTTTGTTGTTTTTATAAAAAACAACTATTTATTAGTGGGGAATGTATGGCATTGTCCACCGAGGGGTAAGGCAGAACAGATGTTAATGAGATTTACACAGTATGTCATGCCATGCCCTGAAAGTAACATAGGCTAGATAAACTTCAAAAATTCCGCGTGGTTGCAGAGTTATAGCGTCAATAGTAAACATACCTCAAAATTTCTAAACATGTAATATGCGTATATCTTAGAAACGGTTACAGGTACGGCCTTCAAAATTTGTCTGAATTACGTAGGTGTAAATACACATCTTCCATACAAAAATGAGGGCGGTACATTAGGGGGTAATGCAATCCCCATTGCATTTAAATAATCTACATATAGAAAATAAAAAAAGTTTTATTTGAAAAGTCAACAACCGCTGAACAGATTTTACTGAGATTTTTAGAGCACCTCATGCTACCCAATAGAAAAAATACAGGCTAGATAAAATCCTAAAATTCCGCGTGGATGTCGAGTTATACTATCAAAAGTATTCCCAACTCTGAAATAACATAGACATTCTATGCTTATATCTTAAGAAGGGTTACAGATTCCCATTTCAAAATTTGCCTGAGTAAATTGGTTACTAATACGCATTATCCCTTTAAAAATTGGCGTGAAACAATGGGGAGAACTTACTCCCAATTGAATTTAATTTATCTATATATAAATTGGAAAAAGGAATCGCTTTTGTTTGCAGACACAAAAATCGTTGAATTGACTTCAATTCCGCGAACGTATGCTGTTTTTTATCCCTACATTAGCATCACATATTTGAATAAAATTTGTGTAAAATGAAAATTATTGACATAACAATTTTTACATTTTGTCAAGAAAAGAAAACATTTCAGTTAAGGATTTTTTTACTTTCAATATTTCTACAACCATTGGGGAAAATAAATATGATTTCAATAAAAGTATGAATTAGCAATAATTGGGAGATATCCAGCAGCGAAATGCTGATGGTAGATTAAAAGTTATAAAAATCTGAAATCTGTGGTAGTCATCATAGCTAAACTGAAAACAAAATGTGTCCATTACTTATTAAGTTTAGTTGATCAAACTGGAGTTTTCGTAAAAATACTAAGGTATGTAGAGTTAAGACCAATACTAAATCTAAGTTCGGTAAAAATATTATAATGTGATAATGCATTCTTTTGAAAACCTTAACAAGAGTTATACAGCAGGGATTTAAGCGATAGCAATCCGAGCGAGGAAGAGATCCAGGAATATAATGGGGAATCAGATGAGAATACACACATATAGGTTGGTGGTAATGGGAATGAATGATTGGTCTTTGGACGATTAATTAAAAACATGTAAATATTGTAGAAAATATATTAGAGTATAATCCTATTGAGATAAGTCAAGCCAAATTTGTTTATAATATCACAGTGTTTATCAATGATTATTGAAAAATGTATTTCTAATCTATTGAATCGAATAACTTATACATTAACCAGCTGCTGCGATATAATTACTGATATTACATTACGAAATATCTATAACCGAACAGTAATCATCGAATTTGGCTACTATAATCCTATATCATGCATGTTAATCACTTTAGTAGGGGCAGCGAAGCGCCACGGGCCCAGCTGGTTAAAAATAAAAAAAATAACGTGCGTACAAATGATGTATATTAAAATAATACATTTTCTTTTAAAAAACTTAATCATCTACTCATCTCATATTTACGGAAGCAAAATTTAACTTTTTTCATTTCGCACCATATATATGGGAGCTATATCTAAATCTGAACCGATTATCATGATATTTAATACACACTATTCTATACCTAATTCAGTACACTATGCCAAATTTCGTGCGAATCGAAAGATATATAGGGACTATTGTGCACCATTCACATTAAATCGGACGAAAATATATATGGGAGATATATCTAAATCTGAACCAATTTTTCCCAATTTCAATAGGGTTCGTCCTTGGGCCAAATTAGTGAGCTTTGCCAAATTTCATCCAAATCGGATCGTAAATGCGACCTGCACTTTGTTTACAATTTAACATGGACAGACAGACGGACGGACGGACATGCATAAATCGACTTAAAAAGTGATTCTATGCATATTATCAAAAGGAACCATGGGTCTATCTCGTTTCCTTTTGCCTGTTACAAACATATGCACAAAGACATAATACTCTGTACCACAGTGTGGTGAAGGGCAAAATAAACAAACACATATGTATCTTCTGTTTCTCAATTATTGACAGTGTTGTCGCAAATCGTGTGTAATTTGTCGTTGCATGTGGTGTCCAGGTGCAATTTATTTTTTATATTAGCAATATTAACCAAAAATCAATTTTAGATCATATAAATGAATTAGGTTCTTCTGTGTTTCTTATTTCATGTTATTTATTAAATAAATTTAATCTTAACGTTACCTCGGTCGCATCTCTGAATTTATGTCCAAACGAAATATTTTTTAGATAACTTCATTTATGTTTACCCATTTTTGATTACATCGGACTTTTCAGTGTCGTGGTGTTGGAACATCCATGTCAAGTAACTGTCAGTATACCTAGAAAAAAGATATAATATTTTACTATAAATCAATTTTTGTTTTAATTTGCAATTGTAATATTCGTGCCATTTGTTATCCACTGTTATCGCTGTTTGATTTTAGTATCATAGGTTTATGAAAATAGATCGAATAAATCAATTCATTTTTGCGCAACATTTACATGGATAAGAATCCTAATTTGCGTTGAACGGCTGAGACTCAAAAATAAAGGGTTTTCAAGATCAGCAAATATTAGAGAAAATCAAATTTGCCACGACTTTATTATTAATAATAAAGTATTTAAGGTGCCGAAAACGGGGACAGAAAACATTTTCTTTTATAGTGATTAATCAAGTGTTATCGCAAAACTTGAAGAAAATTCTTACATGAAAGGCATCGTCTTCGAAGCTACATATTGTATTGGTTTTTTATAAATCATTTATTTATTTATATCTTATGAAAAAAAATAATTTAATGTTTTCATGGCTTTATGGTCAGCATTTTTTATTTGTTTCATTTTATAAGGGATTCAATAAATGTACGACCGCCTTACTTTTGAACGCTTACAAATCATGTGCGAAAAACGTGAACTATTCAGTTTTGAAATTACATGGACAATGTTACCCTAATTTGACGATTAAAGTTAACAAGAAATTATGAACTGACCTTTAATAGAAATGCTTCAGATTCAACGAACGAAAATGTTTGTCTAAATTTATTGTCTACAAGTGGAAACACTTCGTGAACAATCGCACGTGACGGTAGACAACCTAATGAAGATTTAAAAGATTTTAAGCACTTTACGAATTCCACTTATGCTATCACAAACATACAAAGCCCCATAGGAAAAAAACACATGTTGTATTTTTTTAAAAACTAGTAACTTGATAAATTTTGATTAAGTCAATTTAAAAATAGATTATAATATAAAAACTGTCCCAGCAAATGTTATATTGCCTTAGCAATTTCCTTATGAAATAAGTTCGTAGAAAATATTACTTGATAATTGATAAAAATAATTCTATTTTGTCATGTCTGAGAGTATTTCTCTTTCGTCTCTTGTGATCACAATAGATATTGAGTGAAATCCGGAAGAAAATGGGATGGTTTAGCCACATTTAAAATGATGATTCACTACTACTTTGGCATTTCAGGTTCCCAATAGGAAGAAGACTTGAACGTTTTGGTACAAATTTATAGTCATAGTTATTTCAAAATAGGTTAAGGTTTGAATCAGATCCGTATAACGTTACTTTTATATGTACTTTGAATGTATTATATTATCATACGGAAGATACAACTAATTTTTTGGGGTTTATCTGGAAGGGGCAGACGATACAATAAATAATATTATTTGAAGCCGGATAAAGTAGCCTGGGAAGAAATATCGCCTGAAATAATTAATAATTGTATATCCTCAATACGTAAATGAATAAAAGAAAGAATAAACGAAGTCTTGATTTTAATATCTTCAAAATACTTCAATTATATCTTCAAAATACACGTTAAGTGGGTTGACTATTAAAAAGTTTATACACAAAATCGGGACCGTGATATAGAGGTCACCCTAAAACGGTATGCATGCAGAACTCACTGTGCCAAATTACAGCGTATTTAATCGCAAAATGTGCCTAGTAAACAAAAAATACCTTAAATCGGGAGGTACGGTTATATGGGGGCTATATCAAAACTTGGACCCAGGGACCGCATTTTCCATTTCAATATTTGCTTTGACATTCAGAACCATATGAGCTAAATGTTGGCCGCTTATGTCAAGTGGTTCGCCAGTTATTGAGTTTATACCCAATTTTTGGGTAAATACTCAAAATAGGGAGCTATACACTCCCAGAGAAACGTGTCAAAATTTGTAACCGATTGGATTATTAGTTTTTGAGTTATCGTGCCCGCCATTCGTAAAACACTGCTTCGAGAAAAATGCGTTTAAAGTTTGAGAGTTACTCTTGCCCTCACTTGATGCTGACATAATAAATTGACTATATCTCAAAGAGTTCTTGAGATTTTCACTTGAAATTTTGTAGGGACATTCTAGTACCAGAATAGATTCGAATTAAATCAGAACAAATTTGACACCGAGAATGGGGGTTCCCCTTAAATCGGGTACGGTTATATGGGGGAACAGGGATACCTTATATATATCTATATATATAATTAAATATTAACTTAAAACTAACAGTTGATACTAAAATATGGTTCATAATTTTTACTCCACATAAAGATTTGTATAAACGGAAAACATTGTATAGCATTTAATTTGAGTGTCTACAAATAAAATGATAAATGCCTTAAAGCACTCACTTATGTGGGACGGTATGGAAAATCACTGTAACTAGTATATATTTTCACTACAGGGCAACTACAAATGCACTGGTAATAACCTCTACAACGCATTTCTTTGTATCGCACGGAAACGTTTTCCGGAGAGTAAAGACAGATACATGTTACAATGTTGTTAGCAGATACTGGCTCCTGGGAGTCCTTCGGACGATTAACTTTTGATTGCAATATACGAGCTTGTGTCCATTATCTACGTCCTGGCTATTATCAACACTCTGGTATTTGTTGTGGTATAGCAGTGGGTCCTTTTGTATTTGTTCACTTTAATGTTTTGCTGTTATTAATGGACTCTTCTTTTTTTGGCAACAACAGCAATAAGAGTTGGTCTGAGTTATTTGCTATCTACAGGTTCACACCTTCTGGACTTGATTATATCCCTACGCAAAGTCACACATTTGTGAGCATAACGTCAACACGGCATTCTAATATAAATATACCCCAAGAAAATACAGTACGAAACATTCATGTTTCGTAAATACAAAATGTAATTTAGACTTCAAATTGAAATATTTCATACAAAATGAACAACATTATTCGTACAGGGTGGTTAATAAAAGTTGATATAACTATTGTCGTGAGAATGACATAGGAGGTTCGATAAAGGATTATTGTTTTTTTTTTTTTTCATATTTTTCCAATGCATATTAAGGGTGATTTTGTAGGCATTATATTTTTGAAACACTGGTTTAAACAGCTCATATGCGTTTCTGGTTTGTTTCACTGTTAAACATCTACAGTTAGATTTATAATTTAATCACGAATTGTCCTACAAACGAACAACGCAAGCAAATCATAGATTTTTATTATCAAAATGCGTGCTCTGTTAAGTTAATGATGACCGTTAATTGGGTCTCTGTTACTCAACAACGGAGGAATTAAGTTGTGAAACCTTTCAAAATACTGCTGGTGCTAGAGTTAAAGCCGAACATCTACCCCAACTTTATGAGAACATTAATTTATTTTAATCGATAGTGCGATTCAATTAAAGATTTCATACTTTTTTTAATATTGTATGTGTTTCCTTTTAACGTTAATTTCATTCGTTTGGGCAAACGTCTGACAGAAATTGATTCTGACGAGTGTTGATACTTTCGACTTCAGGAGAAGATTACTGATTTATAGAACAGTTCTGTACGATTTTCGATTTCAATTTAGCAGCATTGATTTTCAGTGGGTACAAGACTTCTACAAATTAACACTATAGCCTTTGTACCGATAAAGGCACCTATCGATTTTCGGTATTCTAAAGATTATAAGTATATGTTCGAATCGAATCGGTCGAAGTTTGGTATTTCGTCATATCATTGAATAAAGATATATTCCTGCGGAAAAGTATAAAGAGCACCACATATGGTCTGCAATTTACAAAATGTTTTCTTGATCATCTGCAGTTAGAGCCACTGTTGTTTTTAAAACATTTTTTCAATTTTTTTTTTTTTTTTTTTTGTATGGAGTTCCATGTTTATTTTTCTGTTAAAATCGTTGACATAGATTCAATTTCATCGCGTAAGCCGAATTCTTTACTAAAACATGCAGGCACATCTTCTTGTTAGCCTACACGAATTTAATCAAATTAACGTAATGTATTTAAAGGGCTTAACCTCCATATGTTTTCTTCGTCTGCACATATTTACTTTGCTTACTCATGGGAGTATTCACCCACCACGGCCCATTTGTAAGGGAACATGTTGACTTTGCACTCCCACAAACACACACACACATACGGCAAAAGTCGCACCAAAAAGAAGTCCGTAAATTGTCTGTTTTCTTTGATAATCATAGTGCATTACATACAAGGGGCCACAGTCAAGTGCTAGGGGAGTGGAGAGTAACATATTTTTGGTGGGATTGGATAATTTTAGTTTGAGATGGGTAAAAGCTTAGAACAGCCACAAAAAACGGCATATTTGGCTTGAATTTATTGCACACAATTCACATAAATCAGCAGGACATAACTTTTGGCCTTCTTACTGACTGTTACTGTGTGGGTGACCCAAAAGAAAACGTTGTGTGGTCGTTTCTCCTCTAATTATCACTTGTTTTGAATGCTGACATTTAGGGTGCGTCTTTGCCCTAATGAGAATTTGCTAACGATTTTAATTGTTTTCCTTTTTCCATATTATTTGACATGTTTTTGACCTCATTATGACAAGATGGTAATGGAATTAAACGACTCTTAAGAACTTTTTCAATGCCAGCGAGTCAATGAGTTGGTAAACAACGTGTTATCATTGAAAAAGAAACGGTTAGCAGTTATTGTTCGGAAGCAGTACAACAAGTCAAGGGTCGAGTAGATAAATGTATATTGTATGCAAGTGCCTATAAATATTACGAAACTACAATATTAAAAGTAAATAATTAGATGAAAAATTATTTTTTATAAATATTTATGTTTATTGAAAAATTCAATAGTTTAAATTTGACTGGTGACATTATCAATTATCTACGGTTATGATGAGACTCCCATCGAAAAAATTGATATCCGATTAATCCGTTTTCATACACTTCCATTGTCTTGGACTTATTGATATGCAAGTTACAAACACTCTGTAGCAAAATGTAGCATTCTTTCATAGACTTCAGCTCATTCGAAAAGTATTATTGTACATCAATTAATGGTCTGAGCAGGGATCGGATAAAACTGAAAAGGACGATGGAAACCTACGAATATCATTTTGGAGGTCAAGGAAAATACACAAGATTCGAGCTAGAATGAGAATATGTTCTACAAAATATCTATCATTCAATTGAAAAAAAAAACAACTTGCAAAGGAGGAAAAAAATTTAATGCTTTCCAACAGAAAAATCATTAGGCCAGGATCGTTCTCCTACGAACATACGTTATTAGTATTAGTGTACATTAATATATGGTTATCTGGGCAGGTATCGGGTAAAAGTGGAAAGGACGATGTTAACATACGATATGAAAATATTTGGATGAAATGATTTGGCACATGTCACTTATTTGGGCCAAAGACGAACCTTATTGGAGAAAATCGTTTCAGATTTAGATATAGCTCCCTTTGATGTAGTTTCGTCCGTTTTTATGTAAATGGAGCACCCTACTGACAGTATTTGTCCGATTAAGACAAAATTTTGCACACTGAATTAGGTCCAGATTAATGTATGTATGTAAGTTTTGTTGGAATCGGTTCAGATTTAGATATAACTCCCATATATATTTTCGTCCGGTTTCATGTAAATGGCGCACCGTATTGGATGGAAGACGTTTCAGGTTTAGATATAGTTCCCATATATATTTTCATCCGATTCCTTCAAAACGACGTACCAAATAACTAAAGTTTTTCCTCTTATGACGAATTAAAACACAACGTACCAAATCGAACATAGAATAACGTGTATTGGATTTTGTGTCGAGATACATTTTGGATAGCGCACTGTGTTGCAGCATACCAAATGGTGGATGCCATGGTATCTAAAATACGTCTATTTATATATAGATCTTAAACATGTTTTGCTCGTTGATTGACATTCAATTTTTCATAAATTTCAGATTGGTATGTTTGTATTAACTTCACGCAGTTAATTTCATCCGATTCCATTTCAATGATTATCTAAAGTATATTGTACATATGAGCATCTCTTGTATGTACCCAAAGTGGTATCATATATTCGGTCCGTCCGCCTTTTGAACTTTCCCTACTTTTTTTGTTCTGACAAAGTCGATTGCATTTAACTGAAAAACCATGAAATTGTTCACCATATTTTAGCCAAAAATTGAAATGTTTAGTCCGAATGTTATAATAACGCACAACCAAATGTCTATTGTTAAAAGCGGTTCACCCTGAATTTCTGTTTGTGTTCGATTGTGTCGGTATATGTGCAAGCAAAAATAAATGAATGAAAGGCAATGATTTACCAAAAAATATATGTATGTATATATTAGTGTGTGTGTACGTCAACAATTTTCAACAATAGATTTATTGTATATATTCCGCCCTCTTTACAACAAAACAACAGAATTCTCGTGACTCCTAATGAGACTATGCTTCTACCATTATCATCATCATAATAATCGCCCAGTTCATTATATGAAGCTTCAGCGACGTACTTATATAAGTGGCAAGGAGACATCGACTATCATTCTCTAAATCATTTTTTCCTTCACTCCTCGCTTGTATGTAGTCGACAGTTTCTTTACCCCGCACTGTCAGTTGTTAGTGCCTGCAACAGCACATGCCCCGGGGAAAATTTACTAAAATTCATAATTTTCAATGATACGATGTGGCGGCTCTGGAGAAGAGTTATAGTGGTAAAAGGGGTATATTTCCTGTCAGTTGCTCTTTTTATGCCATTTTCTGATTATGGTCGTTTTTGCTGCTCTGCTTGTTATTGTTGTTGAAAGTTTGCCATCAGTTACCGGAAACTCGTCTAACGCCATGTACTAAGAATGGTAGAGAAAAAAGATAGGAAAAAACAAACATTTTGTGCCAGAAATCATAAGAGTTGATTATTTTAAAATTTATCAACAAATGTGACTTTATAGTTGTAACAGCCAACATGTGGGTATTTTAGTTAATTCCCATGTTAAATATTGTTGAAAGCCCTTCTGTTATTTACAATCTGCACATAGATTGAAGGACATTTTATTTGGAAAACAAGGATAGTGTTTTTCTTTGAAAAAAAAAATACGAACATTTTTTTGTTAAGTTCAGTTCATAAAGAAACTAAAAGGTTTTTTTAATATTTGTAAAATGAATAACCAAAAGCTTAAGTAGAGCGACTCAGTTTTAGGCAGGAGCTGAAGGGAAAGGTATGGCACTGGTCATTTAATTGGCCTTTTTAAAATTTTGAAAATCAGAGTTATCTCATATGACCAAATTAAGCCTAGGTAGAAGATTGTCATGAGACATATCCTGAGATAGAGGCACATTTGTCTGAAGTTAGCTCATATGACCAAATTAAGCCTAGGTAGAAGATTGTCATGAGACATATCCTGAGATAGAGGCACATGTTGCTGAAATCTTCGGATGAAAAACGAACAAGAGAATGTTTTATGGAAGTCGCTTCAAACCAAGGCCTTTTTGATCGACCAACACGTGGAATTGATGGTACTGTCATGATATTCAATTATTTATTTCTATTCCGCATGACGAATTTTCGCATTTTCATTATTAGACCAGAATATAGCAGTCCTCGTATTATTGACAGTTCTCAATTTTATTTGGTCCCAATGACAATAAATATATCAATACCGTAATATTTTTTCAAAGCAAACTTCTGTGTTCACTGTTTCATTTAAATGTAAAATAAGTACTCTTCTTAAAACCTGCACTTATTTTAATAATAATTCTAACCATGAAAACGAAAAGTAGTCCGCCACAAACAAATTGACTTTGTTGTGTAATATATTAAGGTTTCTGTTAAGGAAAAAAGCCAAAGAGAAATGAAAAATCATAAATCTTAACACATACTTGTGGATGATAATAATTTTATTTTTTCGGTATTTTCATTTTCGATCATCACACATCATAAAATCACTTTTGGTAGTAAATTATTCGTTCTCCCCTCTCTTTGTATGGTCATGCATCCTTCCCCATCGCAATCATATACACTTCGTCAGCATAGTCAGTGCATGGCTTTTGTCGAAGGATAAAACTGGTAATCAATCATTGAAAAATACTTTGTTTACTCTCTTCATGCCCACAGTAAAAACTTCACTTTGATACTGAAAGGACATTATTGAAGGCTGACGAATGTAGAAAGTGACGACAGCAGGACTAAAAGATGAATGGTGTAAAAACAAAACAAATAAAAAATACTGCACTTTGTTATCTACATAAATAAATCGAAAATGTGCAATATGTATAATATCGAAACCACATGCTGAAATCTTAAAATACAAATATACGTATTACTATTAAAAATAAATACGATATTGCATTGAATATCCGAATTGATTTAAATTTGCTGTTCGGTCAGACCAGTCGTGAAGTCTTCATATGTGATATTTCAAATTGTTATAAATGTCTTCAATGTAACATTATAGTGATTATAGTCCACCTATGGACGCATATTTGTACCCGAAAAGCATAAGCCACGTGAATACCACACAATTTGAGAATCCGAACTAACTATTTCGATTATTGATGACTACACCACCAAACTAATGGAACACAAAATTTCTTATCATGTATCTTACAATGTGACAATGACCTGTATTGACATGGATTGTCTCAACAGGTCCATGATATAGCTTCAGAACCTCCAAAAATGTCCCCGTAAAACAAACCCCATTGTATTATCCAGCCTTGACACCAATCGTTCAACTGCAACAGAAGGTATTGCCTATCATCTATATCAGAAATATTTCGCATAGAAAGGCAAACAGAATCTCATTGAAACCAGTCTACTTGAAAGCAACAACAACATACGCACTATGTGCCAGAGAGTGTGGTTTTAAGAACAAAAAAAAAACTGTATTCCAAAAACCTATTTTAAATATTACGAGTTTAATCGTAATTTAACAGGTGAACATACTTGACTAAATCGTCATAAAATATCCACCTTAGGGTATAATTAAAACAGTTGTATAGGTTATTCGTCAAAAATCCTTTGAGAACCCTAAATGACAGACAATACGGTATTAATATGTGATTAGCACCCTAGCCAACCTATTTTTTCAGTTTACGGCCTCTATAAAAAGGAGAACGGAAGATATTCAACAATTATGTTCCATTACGTAGGGGCTGTACTCAAACGTGGGCCAGTATTATGTTTTTCAGTAAAGACTCAACATTTTTACTCAAAGTGTGTACTTTATGGGATCGCGTGAATTGTTTCGAGGTATCCCAAAGAAAATGACAACATAAATATACACACAATATGTAGTGAATAAATATAACAGCGAGTTTTATACACTATTGACATATACCAATGTTGTTGACTTGTTCAACACTTTCAATAAGATCTAGAATTTTTCAGTGCCCTTAGAACTATTTTCTGTGCACAGATTTAATGCAATTATTCTGTTTAGGATATGAATAACAATTTTAGGACAGATTACATTATTTCTGAAAAATATAAGTCCAATATCAAGAAAACAAAATGTAAGAAAAATTACTTTATTACATTTTACAAAATTATAGTACGTTAACATTTAACCGTTAACCCAGTGGGTTTCAATTGTCAATTCCTTTGCGTATATGTCAAATAAAGCCTCATAAAGTAAGTTAACCCGGTAAAATGTTATAATCTATATGCCGTTTTAAACATCATTAGGAGGGAATGTGTGCCCTTAAAAACATTTTCACCGAAGAATGAAGAGAAACCATGGTTTAATAATCATATCAAAGATATTATATATAAAAGAGATTATGCGATATTTCCCGTGCCATAGCAACATTTTAAGTTGTCCTTATCTAACTATTACTATTCATATTTTGAAAAATTTATGAGTTCAATCCTTGCAGCAAAATGTACGTGCTACAAACGATGGAAAAAATACAAAACACCAGAGCTCTATGAACAATTCAAATCTTTGAGACGTGAAGTAACAAGATGTATACAAAAGGCTAAATCTATTTACTACAAATGCAAATTTTCAACAGCATTAAGCAGCAAATGTAAATGGAAGAAAATACGAGAAATCGGCATTGGAAACAAATATAGATCCCATTCAAATAATGATATCGATGTTGAAGAGTTAAATCTAAAATTCGTTGGTCCAAACTTGGCCGTCAATCCCGAGAATTTTTACTCATGCTTGAATATTGTTCATAATGAAAATGAATTTTCCTTCAGATGTGTCGAACACACTGAAGTTATTTCAACATTCAAGGAAATTAAATCGAATGCTGAGGGTATGGATGGTATCAATCCGAAGCTACTAAGATTAATCTTACCAAAAATTCTACCCTACATAATATATATATTAAATACCATTCTTGTTAAATCTACCTTCCCTGGTGCATGGAAACAAGCGATTATTCCAATTCCCAAAGCTAACCATGAATATCGTCCTATAGCAATATTGCCTTTAATATCTAAAGTATTGGAAACCTTGATGTACAAGCAAATCAATGAATATCTCACTAAAAATAACATGCTTACTGAACATCAGTCTGGATTTAGGAAGAACAGAAGCTGTGTTACTGCCCTCTTGGACGTCACTGAAGATCTAAGATGTAATCAAGACAATATGCAAGATTCCTTCCTCGTACTTCTAGATCACAGCAAGGCATTTGACACCGTAAACCATAACATTCTATTACTGAAACTCCAAAAATTTTTTAACTTCTCTGCCTCTGCATGCCGTCTTATTAATTCATACTTGAGCAACCGATCACAAGCAGTTTTTCACAACAATATGTTCTCTTCGCAGTTGTCTGTAAAACACGGTGTTCCCCAAGGATCGGTTTTGGGCCCTCTATTATTTTGCATTTACATCAACGATCTACCGGAGTCACTGACACATTGCAAATTACATATATATGCTGATGATGTTCAATTATATCTAGGATCGAACACAAGAAATTTACAATTTACGATAAATATAATTAATGATGATTTGAGAAACATATCTAATTGGGCTGAAAACAACAGGCTAGGAATAAACCCCCTTAAGTCAAAATGCATACACATATGTAGAAACAAACAACAAACTCAAAAAAATGCCTTAAAAATTAATAATTCTACAATTGAATACGTTAGCTTCGCTTCTAACCTAGGAGTGGTATTTAATGAAACGCTGTCATGGTCGACTCACATTAATATAACAGCAGGAAAAGTACATGGAATGTTACGAAACCTCTGGGCAGTTCATACCTCTACACCCATGGAAATACGCATGTTACTTGCAAAATCATACCTTGTTCCGACTCTTTTATATGGCTCCGAAGTTTTTTACAACTGTGATCATGCTGACCAACGCAAGCTTAAATTTACGTTTAATAACATTGCAAGATATATATTTAATAAAAAACGTAGTGATCGAATTTCTGAGCTTGCCTATAAGATTTTCAACATGACATTTGAAAACTACCTTAAATATAGAGCTCTCGTATTTCTTCATAAAATTATAATAAACAAGGAACCATCTTACTTAATAAAAAGAATACAATTTGCCAGATCTAACAGAGGCAAGAAAATAATACAATTAAAATTTAAAACTTCCAAATCGGAAAAACAATTTTTCATACCAACTATTCGTCTTTGGAATAATCTTCCACCTAATATACAGGTTATAAGCAACATCCTGCGTTTCAAACATGAATTACAAGAATATCTTATATAAAATGAACAATAAACATATTTTGTTACTATCTTTATTCGTAATATACTCTTGAAATATTCAATGTACCACTAGCACCACTTTATAAGAATTTTATTATTCTCACGGTGCTAGATTTATATCGATAAATAAATAAATAAATAAATAAAATTCGTTCATCCGAATACCAAAATATTTAAATCATTTAGACGGGATACACAATTTGGTACTGTACACAACTCTGTCCTGAAGTATTTACTTTACTTTTGATATGTGTCGTCCCAATCATCAGGTATTAACATATCTAATCCGTATCTATATCTATCTGTATGCGTTTTAGATATAATCACAAAAACATTTTGTTGCCTGTGGGCAACATTGGGCCGTAAAAGGTTAATATACCTGAAATAGGAATATATTTCAGAAGGTAGATCATTACTGAAATGTATATTCAGTAATTATCTATTGTAAAGAGATCAATGGCCTTATATAGACCACTTGGGCTGTACCACCCAGAATTGACCGTTTGGGTGGATTGGTGCTTCGATATCGTACGCAATAACATTTCAATTAAAGTACCGTGATAATATTCTTTCAATATTTCTTTGAGTCATTAATAAATCGACTATAATCCGACATGTTATTGAGTTTCAATAAATTTTATTTTTTTAGTATTCTTCTAATTTTAAATATTAAATAACCACATATCGACATAAACGAATTTGCATTGTGGTCTTATAATTATTTTCCCCGGTGTATACTAAATGCAAAATTTATTTATGCTATCTCACTCGCCCGTAAATATTTTTGAAATGAATTGGCCTCGCCAGTTTATGCGATTCCCGTAATATCAACTGAGGTGAACCGTGCTAATTTGTTTGACTATTTAAATTTATTATTGCTAATCCCCAACTATAGTTGCGAGTGGCAGGCGAGGCGTTATGTTGTGAACTTCATATAACCACACCTACCACATTCTAAATAGGAACATATCACCGCTGTTGCCCATTTAAGAGATGGCATTTCAGCGCCACCACCGACCGCAATATAAAATATGTCACATATGTGGCAACTGGCGAATGGCGACTGGCTTCATTTATATTCTCACAGGACAACATTTTCGAAAGGCATATAACAAGCACACGTTAATTCATACCTAAGTACGAGTATGAATATTGAACGGAAATGACTACGCTGAACAACTATGTGTGTGCGTGTGCGTAGCTGTGTGGCCACTTACCAAACACTCACATAAATGTATGCGTAAATGGTGTACCGGAAACTGAGTATCATACGAGCCATTTATGCTTCTACCTAAAAAGGTCGTACAATATAATATTTTATTTAATAGCATTTACCTTGAGGGTTCGCCATTCAAATTTCAATAACTACTTCATGATCGTATGTAAGTCCATTAGTGGTAATTTTGCTTCGTATGTATATAAATACAAAGTCTTGATTGGGCGGGGGCAACAAAATATAGCCCAATGTAATAAGAAATATTTGCGATGTGAAAATCCAGTAATGTCTGTATATTACAAGTTTTAATGTTTTATGCGCTCGAAAAGTCTTAATTTAGAAACTTCATATACATATTAATGTCCGAAACAAGTAAAGAAGGCGTTGAGTTTTGCACCCTCTGTTATAACCGTTATATGGTCTTTTATGCGCAAGGATAAGCCCGATGTCAAATCGCATCCATTTCGTTTGAAAAACGTCCGCCAAATATTGAAAATGTAGGGACTATTGCTATAACTATTTCTTTACGTTGAGAATCCGCTTGAAATCCGGGAGCCCACAGGACCATCTACAATGAAGCTGCTCGGATGGATGAATACTCATAGAATGTTTTAATAGGGGAAGTGGAAATTTAAAGATGGGAAAACAAAAAGAAGCGGGTTTGGTGATTGTTTCCGATACAATAAGCGTGAATACCACTAGAAAGTAAGTCGTTGCAGTTCAACAGTTCAACTGCAGGAAATGTCAATATGGTACGATATGAAATTTTTCGAGTAAATCGATAAAATATAGGTTTTTTGGTGCACAATTTTAATAAAATCGGAAGAAAATATATATGTAACTATCAGGGTTTAAAATGCTAACGCCAAAATAGCAAAAACACCGAAAATGACCGCATTGCTTGCTAAATTCATCCTCAAAATATGCAGCACAGCCAAGAACAACTGCAACAAATAGCAACACATTGCAAAAAATGTTAGCAAGTAATACTAAGGCTCCTTGATATTGTTAGCAGCTACAAAATAGAAAGGACCAACTACAATATAATTGACAACTAACAACCAAAGCTTACAATGAAGACTAAACATCTTGACTAGACTTTGTGGCTGCTTAGTAAGATTTTTAGCAAACAAAACCCGAGCATTTTTCGAGTTCAGTGTTGCGCGTTGAAATTTTATAAATTATATGAGAGAATAAAAAATTATGATAATTTCTTTTTTTCGAACAAAGGTTTTTGTCTATACTAATAAAAGAGTAAAGTGATTGACAGACTGACTGACTTAACGATTCATCAACACCCAGACGAAACGGCTGAAGTTAGAATCTTGAAATTTTAGGTGAGGGTCACTCTTGGTCCAAAGGTGTCAGATAAGGCTGGGTTTTAAATATGAAATGAGGGTCATTGATGGAGTGTAGTACGGCATTTACATTAGAAGTTTTTACTGGGTTAACCTACTTATTAGGATTTATTTGAAATATATTCAAAGTAAGTGAAAATTTAAACCCAATGGGTTAACCAAAGTAGGTGAGAAGTAGGGTCAATATAAGGAAATGGTTTTGAAAGCATGTACTCATGTGTACGAAAAGTACTATATGGTACTATATTTGGTACAAATTTGATTTGGAGTACAAATCGACCTGGAATACTGAAAATTGAAATTAATATTACCGTCGGGGTGGAGGATTGGGATATGTTCGTAGTTTTGGAATTTTTTTATTTATGTGTACGTACTATAATTGGTACCAAATTTGGGTGAACCGATAGAGCTGGATTCTTGACATTTGCAGTTATGACCATTTTTGGGGGGGTTGAAATGAGCTATATAGGAAAGTTTGGAAATTCCTACTAATGTGAACGAAAGTTTTTATTTTTGAGTGACCGATACAGGAAGTTTTGGAAATTTTTACTAAATTGTACCAAATGTGAATTTGGGTGAACCGATTGAGCTGAAATCTTGAAATTTGACGTTAGGATTAGTGTTGGGGTGTATGATTAGGGTTTTGTAGAAAGTTTTGGAAATTCGCACTAACGTGTAATAAATTTGGTACCATTTAAGTTTTGGTCGAACGAAATTGTACTAAATTTTGGGTGAACTGATAGAGTTGGTATTCTGAAATTTGGAGTAAGGATCATTGTTTGGGTGTAAGGTTGGGGTATGTAGGAAATTTTGGAAATTTGTACTAAATGGTACCAAATTTTGATTTGGATGAATCGATAGAGCTGGAATCTTGAAATTTGAAGTTAGGATCACTGTTGGGGAGTAGGATTGGGCTATGTAGAACGTTTCAGGAAATTCGTACTAATTTGTACTAAATGGTACCAAATTTGGATTTAGGTGAACCGATAGAGCTGGAATCTTGACATTTGGAATTAGTTCTGGTAATGTCTACTAATTACACTAAATTTGGTAAAATTTGGATATAGAGTGAACCGATAGAGGTGGAATGCTGACATTGCATAACAAATTTGGATTTGAGTGCACCTATGTTTTAAGTGTGGATTTTTTTTCATATGCGTGTGATAAGGCGGGTTTTTGGAAATTCGTACTAACAGGTACTAAAAAGTATTAAAAACTGTATTACGCGGGAACGGTTAGATTTAGATCTCTGAAATTTGGCATGCAGCTTTGCTTACGATAAACCAAGTGGTAGCTGTGTAAAATTTTAAAAATTTGAATGGAATAGTTATCTAAACTAACTAATAAAATAGATGATTGGCAATAACAATTTTTGGGAATTTGTACTAAAGTGGTACTAAAAAGTATTAAAACTATCTGAAACTGTGCCAAAATATTTTTTTTGGACTAAAATGTACTAAAATGTTATACATATTATATTAAAATATAATCGATAGAGATATAAATGTTAAATTTCGCATATAGCTTTAACTATTACAAATAGAATATTATGCATAATATTTCTTCGGAAATTAGTACTAAAGTGGTACTAACTACCAAGTACTAAATAATAAAATACAATGGAACTAGTAGAAAAAGAAAACTGAAGCATAGTATGTGCTTACTCTATTACAAATAGAATGTTGTGCATATTTTTTAATCAGTACTAAAATGTACTAGATCCTGTAGTATAACGGAACAGGAAAAAATAGAAATCTGAAATGCGGTACGTAGATTCAACTATTACAATTACTATGCTATACATTAATATATTTTTGAAATTAGTACTAAAGTGGTACTATATATTAAAGTATAATGGAAAAGTTAGAGATTGAAATATACAATTTTGTATGTAGCTTACACACAACATTGTGTACGACGGTACGGGTGGAAATAGAATTTGGTACAGGGTTTTTGTTTTTCTATGAAAACAGTGTTTATTGCAATTTTGTTTGACATTTGTACTTAAGGTACTAAATATTGTATACGACAGAACGAGTAGAAAAAATTTTATTTTTCGAAAATGTGTACTAAAATGTACTAAATAGTAAATATTATACAGCGGTTAGAGACAGATATCTGAATTTTAGTATATATTTTTGAAAAATTTTAATTCCCAACCCCAAATGGAGCAAATGATTATGTGAATTTAAACTTGCGATATAGTGAAAAACGTACGAGATTTCATATACAAATAAGTTGAATTATGCAAACAAGCCGCTGAACACCACAAGTACTAAATTGTTGGCACTTTTAAACGCAAACCTATCTACCATAACAGTACTGATATTTATTTCCAATAGTACACTTTCAGAAAATATAAATATAAGTAAGTTGTACTCGAAAGAACTGCGGAACAAGATCTGAGATTTTATTAAAAAATAAAGATATATAACCTATCAGTATTCGAAATGTTTCAAATTTATAAATAATCCAAAAGTATCTAGATTTTGTATACAATTTTTAAGTGTGATATTGATCATTCATAGTACATACTTAGCTATACACATATCTATATTAAGTTATATTGTGTAGCTAAATTGAGGTTTATATATTTTAACTCTAAAAATATCCGATAACGACGTGGCGGGCCTATACTAGTTAAATATATAATTATGTTTTTAGTACGATTACTGGTAGTTTTTTTATTACGATTTGAAAAGTTTAAATTAAATAACAACACACAAAATGAAATATATTTTTTTTCTAATTTCTACGTTGGCAACACTTCGCCTGATTACTCGTCGGCAAGGAAATATGAATATGTAGTCGTTCTGCCGATTAGTCATAACAAAAAAAGCTCGCATATGAAATGCGTGCTTAGCACGGATGCTACGAACTAAAAAAGCTAGCCGTTTGCTGATTTAGTTATAATGTCAATATTTTTTAACAGTATCTGTGTAAAGCTAATGCTAAATTTTTTTATTATGCATTTTAAACCCTGGTAACTATATCTAAATCTGAACCGATTTTCAATTTCAATAGGGTTCGTCCTTGGGCCAAATAAGTGTTCTTAGTCAAATTTCATCCAAATCGAATCATAAATGCAACGTGTTCACAAGAATACAAGGACAGGCGGACACGCATAAATCGACTCTGAAAGTATCTTTATGCATATTTTCAAAAGTAACCATGGATCCATCTCCTATACATTTGCCTGTTACAAACATATGCACAAAGACATAATTCCCTGTACCTGTGTGGTGAAGGGTATAAATATTTCACCCTGACACTAGACAACAATTCCGTAGACATCGGCAAACCATAGACTGAGGGCATACATCTGTCGGAAACACCGACTGACACCTTTTTACTTGTTTTACAATATTTGTACCATGAATAGAATTTGAAATTTTTTTTAAATTTTTGTTATCAAATATGTATGTATATAGTACATACCCAGTAGTTCGAGTAACTGGTTATGAACTAGTTATTTTACTAATTACCTGTAACTACCACTAGTTACCACATCATGTCCTAGACTGGTGAATTTAACATGGGTATGTCATTGGGGAAGTCAATTGTCCCCTGCCTGCATTACCAGTAACCAGTCATTTGGGTAGATACCATTTTTAAGTATTGTCACTAGTTACAAATATATAGCAAATTGGCAATTATAACAGTTTGGAAAATTTAAAATATAAATGTTATACGGAAAATGTATTTTTTATTTATTTCATAATTTATATTGTACATAGTTTATGTTTCATTTAATTTTATCAGAATTTTTACGCCGCCATATTGACATTTGCATTTCTTGACCGCTTTTAGCATCCGTTCTCTACGAAATAATTGAAATATTGAATCATCTGAAACAGAAAATTACAAAATATACATAAATAAAGATATGGGTCTTTTTGGAGAATATTTACCTATTAAAAACTTTTAATTGTTTTCTCAATCTGTTGGATGCTTCTGGAGTGACATCTATTGAAAATCTGTAAGATAATAATGTTGAAATATTACGTACATATGTATTTATTGTGTTGCAATATCAAAACTTACCCAAGATTCATCATACGTATTTTTAAGATTCCGAGATTTTTAATTCAACAGCACTTAATCTTGTATATCGTGGATATATATGACTTATATATGTTTAAAGGAATATTTTTAAAAACAAATTTCTTTCACAATTCTGAAAATTATAAAAAGTCTGAAGAAAATGACAATTCTTTTTTTTTTTTTTTTTTTTTGTTTGTCGATTCACTACTTTTTGCATTACCAGTAACTACAGAATTAGATAGCTTTTTAATTCAACAAATGAAGTCAATTATCTATTTTGTGTGCCACTTTTGGGTATAAAGTAACTAGTGAACATAGTAACTAGCTATATAACTATACAATAGCAGACAATTGCTATTCATTGAACAACTGGGTATGTCTAAAAATTCAATTTTTCAATATGTTGACATTAACACAAAATTGGCAGAAGAAAAAAACTCATATTATAATGGAATGTTATTTAACGTACATAACAAAATTATTCAATGATATGCACATCCATATGTACATACTTACATATGTATATGTGTGTACATAATCGAATAAAATGTTAGAAACAATAACAATAAGTATTCAGCCAGTACATATACATATGTATGTATATGTATATAGCCTTTGGACATATTTCCCCCATATAAATCTTCATAATCTTTAATGCACAAATTTTCAATTTCAACTTTAATGCGACATGCTAAACAAGCAATAGAATGAAATCACTGACAGGACGGAAGGAAGACTTAATATAATGTTACCAAATTGTGTTTTGTTTTTAATTTCTTCTTGGCTTTGTCGTCTCTTTTGTTTTCCGTTCAAGATTCACGTTTTTAATCTTCATTTTGCTTGGAATGCCTGCTGAGCTAGAGCCGAGGTGGATGGATCCAAGGATGAGGATGGATCTCATAAGGCATGATTCGCCCATTCTTCTTCTTCTTTATGTCTGATAATGTTTTATTTGGGACAAAACAAGACAAAAGCAACAACATTTCTTTTACATAACGTATCACTCAGCTACGCTTTTAACAGGAGATAATTAAAAGCAGCGAAGTACGAAATGCAGACGTACATTCACACTCACACAACCAATACAATCAAGCGGGGTAACAAGGACTTGTAAAAAAGAAATTTTCCGCCAAAGGATACGATGTGAAATCCGTTTATGAGCACACAAAAAAAAGGCTGTATTTCACCACGTTTGCCTACCATTTCATGGTTTTCATGTTTGTGAACTCCTCTTTAATTTTGCATAGTTTTCTTCGTTGCCATGGAACGAACGCTCAGAGACGCAAATGATTTTAATTTGTAGTAGAATGAAATGCGGTTTCATTGAAAACCGCTTGGCATTATATTTCGTTCTAGTGTTATTTTCAATATTGCTTCGTAGAAAGGAATTGTACGAAGGGGACAGCGTCCTCAAACGACAGAAAAAAACACACAATTTTCGATGGAAAATTGTTTAAAGAGTCCCGAGGCGGATTTATTTTGTTTTCTTTTCATTTTGGCCACACGCTAACGCACCACAAACATAATTGAAATTTTTGAATTGAAATGCAAATGTTCTGTAATATTTGTATATTTATGTGTATTGATTTGTTGTTATTATATAATTGAAATATATTTATATACAAGATTCCTTTTTTTGTTTACAATATGTTGCAAGACAACGGATTTTCGACATTTTTCTTCTTACATACAGGGTTATCTATTTCGTGGTTACAAAAGTAAATGTAAATAATTTTTTTTATTAATTTAAATGATGTATTGTTCAACCAGTACATCATTTAAAGGACCTCCGCGCGAACTGTTGGAAGCACTGATTCTATTGAGGCAATTTTCGACCACGTTTTGACACATTTCAAGTTTTATTGAAATCGGTTTAAATTTAGATATATCTCCATATATATATTTTACCAAATTTTAGATAAATGGTGCATCAAAGAGTTAAAGTGTGTCCAATTGCCACAACATTATGCACAACGTATCGAAATGGGGTACAATAACGTCTGGTAAGTTTGGATGAAATCGGTTCAGATTTAAATATAACTCCCATATATATTTCCGTCCGATTTTATCAATATATCGAAATGTAACAAAAACAACGACAGGTAAGTTTGAATGAAATCGTTTCAAATTTAGATATAACTCCCTTATATATCTTCGTCCAATTTTATGTAAATTGTGCATCAAGTACCCAATGATTCTTCAGTTGCGACGAAATTTTGCACAAGGTATTAAATTGATCCTAGAATATTGTACTTTGTAAAAATTGGAGCAGATGCAAATATAGCTCCCATATATATTTCCGACTGACTTCATGTTTATTGTGCAGCAAATAATGAACAATTTACTGATGATTAGGTCATAATAGTGTCTCGTAAAGTGACTAGAAATAAAAACGGTTTTATTACAATTTTACTGAAACATTCACAATACTGAAAACATAATCCCATTCCCGGAACAAACTACACGCCAGGGGATGCAAAGTTCAAAATTTTTCTCCTAAAATGGTACCAGGAATCGGTAGGAACAGTTTAATATCGTCTATAGCGGTCGTGTTTGCCCGAATATATTGAAGAAAAAAATTACTTAAAATTTCAAAATTTGTAAAAATATTCAATGTGAACATAAAAATGAATGTGTGTTTGAATAACGTTATAATCATTGTATACATTTTATTTGTGGTTATCCACTTTTGACATATAATAACAGTATTGGTGTTTATTGCATTTGAAACGAATTCTTTTAGAACATATATAAAATTCCAACGTATCCCGTTGAGTGCGGTTCATAAACATTTATTCCACTTTCTAACGAATTTAAGGCTTTTCCAACCGCTCCCACCGAATAATAACCGTATGCTTGACAAATTTCGACACTTTTGCTGTCGTAGTTAGCACCACACACAAAACAATTTCAAAGAATTTGTCGTATTCACAGTTGGAATTTCGGTAGTGAGATAACAATTTGAATTTAACCCTCAGAAAAAGTGAAAGATTCACGAAAAAACAAAGAGTTTGCTTTTTGGGTTACGGTATGAAAGTACGACTACTTTTTTGTCATACGTTTGTGTTGTTGTACGAAGTGCTTTACATCCAGCAGTGAAAAGTGGCAATTCACAAGACTATATGCATGTCTCGTGAATTGTGATAAGACCACTTTTAAAAGCCCTCGGTAATTTAAGGGAACCTCCCCCCCCCCCCCATTCCCGATTTTATTTTTTCAAGATTTTCAATGGGCTGGTAAATCAAAACCAATGCTTATTAAGGTTTGTAACTTTACACATATATAATTGAAGATTTAAAATAGAAGAAAAATAATTTACAAAAAAATTTTGTTATTGTTTGTTGTTGTTTTTTGTAATTAAAGAAAAGTCCTTATTTTTGATGGCGGGCATGATAACTCCCGCCAAAAAGTCCTGGAACATCGGAATTTGAAGATTCCAACGGTGTTAGAAAGAGTACATGGCTGGCTCTCGTATGAACTAGGATTATTGACTTCGCCCTAAAATTATGGCGGAACTTTGAAAAAATATTTTTGGAAAATCGCCGATTTTTGACCAAAAACCAAGTTAAAATTAAGGAAGCTCTTCACTGATTGGCTTTATCCTAGTTCATACGAGAGCTATACACTCCCAGAGAAACGTGTCAAAATTTGGAACCGATTGGGTTATTAGTTTTTGAAATGTTTTGAGAAAAACGCGTTTAAAGTTTGGGAAGCCCTTCAGCCGTCACTTGATGCTGACACAATAAATCGTCTATATCTTCAAGAGTTCTTGAGAATTTTGTAGGGACATTCTTTAAGTAGTGTAGATTCGAATTATATCAACAAAATTGTTGACCCCGAGAATGGGGGGGGGGTCCCCTTAAGCCAGGATAGTATCGAACCGGTATATTGTAATCAGTTTATAAAAATATTTTTCTGAAACAGACAATTTTGAGGTTGAAATTTTAAGCAGACATTTATTGTCAGTTTAATTAATAGCAAAATAATCTCGAGTTTATAATCTTATTGTGTGAGAAAAAAATTTCGTTGTACACCTCACGTTTACACATATAAAATCTCCCGCTTCGTTAGAATCAATCGATTGTAATGTAGTGTACATTATTTTTTAACGAATGCCTATATATATACAAATAACGTGTATAAAATATATATAAAAACTAGCTGACCCGTCAAACGTTGTTTTGCCTTATCAATATTGCATCAATATAAGGTTGATAAAACCATTTAGTTTATGTCAACTAAAAGTATTAACTGGTACCCCTATGCAGGCCCAAGCACATAACAGTTTATAATTTGGTAGAATATATTTCACCAAATGTTTTAATAGAAGGTCATGTTTTGTTATTGCTCCAACGTTTTAACATTCTCTTACTTGTCCTTTCTTGAAGGATTCTTAATTATAATATGATTTTCTTCATGTCCAACTGTCATTTTGATTCTTATATTGGAAATTTTAGATTTGGTATAGAAATTTAGTGGTTTCCACTCAGTTATAGGTATATTTCATTTAATTAATTGAAAATGCCTTTTTTATATCTTAACTCTAAATCGTGAAATTGAATAATTGGATTTGTTATATCCTCACATTTTTTAACAATTTGATTTTAATTTAACATTTGAATATATTGTTGTTTAAGGCTACATAGGTCCATATCCAAATTTCAAGTTGTCGGTCAAAAAAAGAAACATAGTCAAAAAAAAATATGAAAATGAGATTTTCTCGATACAAAAATTGGGGGATTGTAAATATTACCTTATATATTTGTTTTGGCGGAATCTCACTATTAGATTACAAATTGTCCTATTCTGACCACATAAGATTTTTAAGTCCTTTGAATCGTCAAAATCGGTGTAGACGTTCTTGAGTTACAAACGATGCAACTAACACAACGTTCAATTATTCCAATTTCGCGACTTTTTGATGTTTTTCTTCGTAAAAAAAACTTCATAAAAACTTCCCAATGCAATTACAAACAGCCGAAGGACAACGTGAGTGAAATCGGTACAGTCGATACACCATGTAATGTAAACATTTTTCACATCTTTATAAATACATTTGAGGAACCATAAAGGCACATATAAATTAGCCACAAACAGCATGTAATGCGGAATTACCTCCACGTATGATTCGGATTTAAATGTATTCTTCCCGAATATAAGAAAATGTTCAATAATAACTTCGTATTTGGTTGACGTATTTTTAATCGTATATAGCGAATTACTAACACCATTGAACTGTATTGAATACTTTGATAGACGTTTTCGTTTTTACTAAAACATAAAAACATATGTCTATGTATTGGCAATTTTCTCAAAAATATTCCTGATGTTGTTTCCTATTAAAGACACGATCATGATTCGGTCAGCGGCCCAAATATCACATGGGATATGTGTTGTATTTATAAGTTCAAAAAAATGTGTTCCATTGTTGTGCGCTTTTAAGCATCCTTATCCTAAAGTACTTGGAAAGTAGAAACAAAATATCTATTTAATTGCCTTTAACTCGGTATTCCCTATAAGGTAAGAAACTTCCCTCATAATTGCCGGTATAGTTTCTAGTATAGGCTCAACATAATGGAACCGCTTAATCTTTACTTTACCATGTATTACTGTACTTACTGAGAAATTTTTCACAACCTATACATACCATACAAATTTCTTCACATAATATAACTCATATTTTCAAACTAAATAAATCTTGATTTTATGGAAAACGTGAACAAATAATGATAGCGATTAATCTTACTCTTTCTTTTCGATTTCTTATTTTTAAATTTAACTCTAACGAAAATATATGTAAATTTATTTTCATATACAATTTTCATATACAATATAAAATTAACATATTTTGAGAATTTTCCATAATTGTCAATTACTTAAAGATATACGCTGCCCATTTTCGCCCATAATATGTCCAAAAAGAACTACGAAGAGATGAAACATAACGGTTCGATACCAAATGTGTGGAAATGCTAATATCTTTCAAAATATATTTTGCAACATTTTCGCGGATTTTTCTCAAAATGTGCTTTCATTAAAACCTTTCTACGTCAGTTACAGACTACTAACAGATACTTTAAGTCAAATCGGTCCAACAGTTTCTTTAAAATAATTTTTGCAAGATTTCCCTTCATAAAAACCTTCCCACTGTAATTACCGACAACTGAAAGAAATTTTGAGTCAAATCGGTCCACGCGTTCTTAATTGATAGTGTTTAGGAGCGCGAGAGAGATGATTATAGGGAGATGGGCAAAAACAAGGCAATGTTTCTCATCCGGCTCGTACGGACCAAATGTTTAGGCGAGGGGTTTGCTCTACTCCTCGCCGTGGTGGTATGTGTTGATTGGGGGAAATGTGCGGGGTAATCAATGTATTAACACAAGGGAGTGGTGGTGTAAGCGACAACAAGATAACTCCCAAACAATTAATGGTGTATGGAAAAGAAAGTGCAAATAAATAAAACACAAGAAAGTATTAGTTAAATTATTCTAATTATCTTGGATTTATTGGTGGTACTCTTTCTTAATACAACAAATAAATTACCTCTTGTAATTTATGGTGGCGGCGCTGAGACCTGTTAATAACGCGTAGACGTTATGCAACTAGTTACTTCTATTGTTAGACGACAAGTTAACTCTATGGAGGTTGGTCGACAAGTGAACGCTGTGGTTCATGCAATCACAGAGGATCGCGGTGATCGCTGAGGATCGATTGTCGTTTACTACTACACTAACATATTCCAATGGGAGAAAAGTGTCGAGCAAGGAGAGCAAACCAGCAACAACCACCGCTCGGTGGCATCTGCACTCTACGGTCTCCGCTGAGGAATCAGCAGACGTGATTGACTGAGCTTGGCAAGTTGAGTCAGAACGTATCAAACTTATACATTCCGGCCCCCTTGCTACGACCGACAAAGTAGCAATTAACAATTAAATTGGAATATGGGTTAGTAAAAGCTATATGAACGTAAATTCAGATTTCAAGTGAGCTTCATGTCACAAATTTAGTAAACGACACAAGTTTTGTAAATGGGTGACTTGTGTATTCAAACGATATTAGTATTTACTAAGGTGATTAATTTCTCTTATGGGTGGGAGATTTTGTGTCAGGAACTGAACCGGTCAGTATATACCCGAATATAGATTTTTGGGCCAACAACGAATTTAAAACTAATTTTGGTGGTTCAGCTTCCAGTATGTGGGGGTAAAGATCAGCGCCAAGTATCAAAGCTATTGGGCTGCCGTCAAAAGAGTCGGCTAAATCTAAAGGAATTTTAGATTTCAAACTTGCAATAGGTGGATGTGAGAACAATTTCCCCTTAACAGTAGACCGAACAAACGCCTTTGCTTCAACAATTTTAGACGAGTTCTTGGGGGAAGTCAACTTAAGTGGACACATTTCTCTTGGTGTAGCAGGGTTGGATTCCTTCTTCGAATTACCAGAAATGCCAAGTGAATTTTTAAGTTTTTTACTTACAACAGATACCTTGGAGGAAGGATCAATAATGGCACGAACAGGATGTGTTTTTCCATTATGAACTACATTTACTACTGCTGTTCCTATGAGAACTTTGGTATCTTGGGAGGGGTGAGGTATCGGTGGATTAACAACTTTCTTATTCGAAGAAGGGTGCGACAAATTATATGCTCGGCTTTTGACTTTAGTAAAAGCCGGAGAAGGTTTTTCCGAAGAACGAGGCAACGAAGTCTGTCCTCGGACGGTGAAGAAGGCTGTGGTGCCTTTGCTTGCAAGTAGTGCAACTATGTTTACTATTGCAGTTTTTAACTGCATGACCACGAGATAAACAATATACACAAAATTTATTTTTCTTTACAATCAAGAATTTGTCCTCAAACGAAAGTTTTAAAAACTGGGGGCAGAGTCGAAGATGATGGCTCTGATTAGGACAAATGGAGCAATAAGTTGCGGAGGATGAATTTATAGCTCGAGGTGGGGTAACACATTTTGTGTGATGTGCCGACAACAATTTATGGGGGGAGTTAGGAATAGCGGTATTATGTGACAGCTTCTTGGAGGATGTTTGAGAATGCACATTACTTGGTAACAACAACTTATTTTTGGAGGGGAGGACGTGTTCTAGACAAATCAATGTTTGTATCCTCTCTGATATTTGAGAATTATTTACAAATATGGTGGTGAACAGATCCCAGAAAGTGGGCCAAGATATAAAATCGCCCGAGAAAACTTCAATGTCGATAGGTGAAACAACTAGACTATGCTTATCGACAGGTGGATTGGTGTAGCTATTAGTGGGGGAAGAATTTTGAAATTCTGAAGCAACTATAGGAGTGGTGGACTGCACAGTATTCGAAGTTGAAGGTGGAGACAAGGTGATTGGTGGCAAATAATTGTGACAATTTAATGGAGATGGTGAAACTGGAGGAGATTGTGTAACTGGTGGAGCTATAGCAGGGGAACAATTACTTACACGACTTTGAAGGTGATTGAGATGCCGATTTATGGTGGATAGACACCAAGAATACGCAATAAATGCTGTATTGTATTTTTCTTCGACATCAATTATATCACCCTGTGCATTCTGAGATGTCGCAAGGTATGTTTTGCACTCATCATAGGTGAACTTAACTCTCGAATTTCTGTATTGTGAATTTCGAGGTTGTATGCAGTATACTGGGATTCTGGAATCTTTTTAAAGAATTCCACACTTTTTATGACAATGTCAGTAGCTCTATTGAACCGGGTGAGAGGAGTTATCGACATTATGTATGGTAAAAAGGGGAGACAACAAAGTAGGTAATATAATAATGCCGAAAAATAAAAAAACTCCTGTATAAACAACAAAGTATGGGGGAATAGTAATTGAATGACAACATATGATGCTATAGCTCAAAATATATTTCAGCAAAAACTCAAAAATATGAACAAAATTTTTAAAATATTGCAAATGTCTATATTAAAGTAGTACAAAGTGAAGACAATTTGGAGAATTTCTTCACTATGCCAAACTACTTTAAAAAAACCACAAAAAAGAGTTTTTTTTTTTAATTTCCTCAAATTAAACAAAATCTACCAATGGTAGTGTGTAGTTGAGGAGGTGAATGCAAATAATAGGGTGCGGGTGTCAAAAAAATCAAACAAAAATATATCCACTGAGCAAAATTAATGTTTAAAAAAAACAACAATATATTTAATTGTCAAAAATAATATTAGTAAGAAATTTTGCTTTATATATGTAGGTTTGGTTACCTTTGGTTCAAATTGAAACACTTTGTTTAATGTTTTAATAATTATTATTGTTTTTATTGTTATTATAAAATTGGGTTCATATTATTAAATATAGTAATATTTACAAAGTTCACAAAAATAATAATTAACTTCACTTTTTATTCTTCTTAACACTTCCTGTTACTTCTAAAAACTTATTGTTGCTTCTAAACTTCAAATTACTTCTTATCTTCTTTACTTCTATTTAGCGACTGTCAGTTCTTCAATCTGTCGGTGTCACTTCAACTTTTGAAAATCGTTTCGTCTGTTAAGTAGAGTTTTGTCAATCGTTATCGTCGATGTTTATTAATTCTTGAGTGATCGGCTGTGTTCAATAGTATACGTCAAATTAGTGGAGTTGGTAATGCAATTATTAGAGCAGTTGCGTAACCCGTTCCTACATCCGGCCATCCTGATTCGCATTCGACCGCGAATGTGGACTCCAAGGCTTCATATGTTCTGAAACCGTAGTTGAACGTCTCGGACCTTCACTATCACCTACTTACTCAACGAGGTATCTACCATGGTTCAGCTTTTGGACAATTTTATAGGGACCCAAAAACGTTGGTCTTAACTTCATCTCAGTACTGAACAGAGTACGTTTAATGGCTACCAAGTCGTTAATGTTGTAGGAAGTCTCGGGCCTTCTCATCCTATTATATCCTCGTCTATTCTCCTGTTGAATCTTTAACATGTTATCTTTTGCCTCCTCTCGTAGCAAACAACGTTCATTTTCGAGTTCTTCGACTATACACTCTTCTAACATTTTTCTTCCATCTGCATATTCTTCCATTCTCATACCTTCTTTCTTCTTTACTAAAACCACCGGCGTACTATGTTCGCAGCTACTTTTTGCAATAATCCCATCCTTAAGCCACTTATTTACCTGTTCGCCCTGATCAGAGTATGACATTCTTCTAGTTCTTTGTGAAACTGGGATTTAATCAGTCAAAATAATTTTCATTTCTACTGGGTGGGATTCAGGTTTGACAGGATTGTATTCTGTTATTAATTTAGTAATTTTATTTCGAGTCTCATTGTCCAAATGTCTAAGATCCAAATCATCTCTAAAATCTTCATTATGCGACAAATTTAATATATCTGAGAACTCTTTTCCCAGTTCTGAAATTGGATTATTGTCCGCAGAACATGGGATCTTGTTCTCATATATATTATTGGATGAATTAACTCTGCACGAGAACATCGCTCTATTCGAAGTTATAATCATGTCAACTTGATTCAATATATCATTTCCTATTATCACAGAATAACCTATATTTGGCTTCTCAAGTATGTGGAATGTCATATTTATTTCGTTATCGTAAATTTTTGCTTTCGTATTTAAGTATCCCAACGTACAAACAGTTTTGCCGCCTATCCCACTTAAAGATTTAACCTCATCGCCAAGCTTCACATTACCTAGCTCATCTAAAACATCGCTTCGTATCAGACTGACATCACTTCCAGTGTCCACCAGCGCTATGCATCTTTTACCTAGAATTTCAACTTCTTTGAAAATTCTCTGAGTCTGCGAAATATCCTCGGACAATGTGTGGACCATATCTTTTTTGTTTGCACTAATCTTTTCGTCCTGGATTTCTTCTTTCCCGTTCAATTTGCATTCAAATGACTTGTGCCCAAATTCCTTACACTTAAAGCATTTTGTTCCAGGGGTCTTGCATTGGTTTGCAAGATGCCCTTTTTCACCACACCTAAAACAACGGACGGACATGTTATCATTTTCTTCAATTTTTCTGGATTGATATACTCTGGAAACGGACGGACTTTCAGTACCTTTCATTTTCTCATACACCTTCAATTTAGTTTTTAAGTCGTCAATTGTTGTTGCCTGGTATAACATACTTTTGTTTATTTTAGAGTCCGGTATACCTTCTACGAAATATGTTATTATGCTCTCATCGTCTATATTAATTGGTTGTCCTATTTCCATTAAACAATATAGATATTCACGCAAAGTCTCATTATTCTTCTTTTTCCGATAAGATAGCTGTCTGTGAACTTCTACCGACGATGTCTTCACACCAAATTCCTTCTTCAATGACTCTTTAAGGGTTGGCCAGTTTTTAATATTAGGTTGACTCCTAACATATATTTTGGCGGCCCCTGTCAACAATTGTTTGCCGTATATAAACTTTCTCAAATTGTCCCACCCAACTGTATAAGCGCAATCTTCGAACTCACGAAGCCATTGCTCAATAGTGGGCATTTGGTCGCCTGAAAAGCTGGAGACAGAATCTTGAATATCCCTCAATGTAAACAGACTTGTAGCTTGTCCATCTGACGATGTTGCCTCTCCATAGTCAGATCCTTCGTCCTCAGCTACAGAATGACCGTAATGTTCGAGAAGTCGAGCCTGCAACTCACTCTTATTTCCACTTTTTGCCAAATTGAGCTCACCCAATTTGACTTTCAGATCATCAACCGCCAGTTTCTCTATGCTTTTTCTGTCCATGTCTAGTCTACAGTCGCTTTACAATAAACAAAAACAAAATAAAATGATTCAACTTAAAAATAAAAATTAACATTCTTATTCTTAACTAATACAAAAACAATTCAAGTGCGAACAAATTCTGATCGTCTTCTTAAAATTTACAAAAACAAAAATGTACATCTATTTTGAATCCAAATAATAATTACTGTTAGGTCACAATAAAAATTACAGCTTCATTTACCCTAAACAAACAATCAATAAATTCTGCCGTTACCTCGCAACAGCAATTAAAAAGGCAAAATACGCCCAAATGCTGCCTTACCGTTAGGTCTTCTCGATCACTTCACCGTTGTTATTTGGGTCGTCTAATTGTTGTTGTTGCACGCACGCTCCACTTGCCTGCAGTTGTTGTTGTTTATATTGCGCATCAACCAACGTGAAATTCTTTATTTGTTCTTGTTGTTTTCTTTTGCACTCAACCAACGTTACCCCTCTTCAAGATCTTGGACATTCGCATTTGTTGTTGTGCTCAAAGATTAACGGCACCCTTTTTCCAAATCTCGTACATTCACACTTGTTGTTGTTGTTGTTGTTATGCAGAAATATTTACCTGCGCCTTTTCTCGAAATCATACACACTTGTTGTTGTAATGTTTTGCACAAGCTGCTGTGTTGTTGTAATGACTTTGTACACGCTGATGTGTTGTAACGTCTATGCACAAGCTGGTGTGTTGTAACTTCTTAAGTTTTGTAATGATCATTAATTACATCATATAAACTGTTCAATGTTTTTCAAATTCAATCATTCAAAACTTTATCATCATCATTTCTTAGATCAGCAATTTTTCTTAAAATCTTTTCTCCAATAGTCTTCAATTTTTTTTAAGTTCACAAGCACTTCAAAATGTTTTCAATATTTGTAGCAAATCACCATCAAAATTTCACCACCACTTTATTTAATTTGAACCGGGCGAGCCCCCAAATATGTAGGTTTGGTTACCTTTGGTTCAAATTGAAACACTTTGTTTAATGTTTTAATAATTATTATTGTTTTTATTGTTATTGTTATTATAAAATTGGGTTCATATTATTAAATAAAGTAATATTTACAAAGTTCACAAAAATAATAATTAACTTCACTTTTTATTCTTCTTAACACTTCCTGTTACTTCTAAAAACTTATTGTTGCTTCTAAACTTCAAATTACTTCTTATCTTCTTTACTTCTATTCAGCGTTCGAAAATAAACATTATGGTACCGTTCCTTAGTGTTCTGTACCGTACCAAGGTGGATAGGTACACTAAAATAACGTACTGTACCGGTACACAAACACTAAAAATATTTTTAGCGTTACTGTTCCGGAGCACAACGAAAATCTTAGCGCACCAACTGCGGTACACTAAAAAATCGTAGTGTACCGACAGCGGTACACTAAAAATCGTAGTGTACCAACAGTGGTACACTAAAAAAGCGTAGTGTACCGACTGCGGTACATTAAAAATCGTTGTGTTCCACTGGTCGGAACACTAAAATTTTTAGTGTTCCACTGTTCGGAGCACTAAAAATCGTAGTGTTCCACTGGTCGGAACAATACAAATCGTAGCGTTCCACTTACTTGAACTGTACTGGTAGTGTACCATACACGTCTGTTTTGTTTTTTGAGGTAAAATGAGATCAAATAATAAAAAAATAAAAATGAATATAACTTTATTTACAATTACAAAATGTAGGTATTTTGGCCAGTTTTTGTGACAAAATTATACAGCTTTGGATAACATTTTCATTAATTTACAGGACGAACACGATTTTTCCCATAAAATTAGGAGATCTCCTTGTAAAATGTTAGTATGAAAATTTTTTTCTTAAAAAAATTATACCTGCATTCTTTTAGGAAATTTTATCAAAAATATTTAAAATTTGGTGATTGGCACACAATAAACATAATTATTACCTGCTTATTCATGAAAAGAAGTGTACAAGTTACGCGGATATGAAAAAAGTAGTTTTATGATTTTGGGATAAATATTACAAGACCACATACAGGTACCATTTTCATATTTCCGATCAGCGCAATCGATTATATCCCAAAATGCAATTCAATGGAATTTTCAGTTATGAGTTGGCCGTCACTAGACGCCCTTTTTAGTTACAAAATATTTATTATGTTAAACTGTTGATGTTAATATAATATTACTATTTTTTAATAAAATATAAACAAATACAAATATAAAAGATAAAAATATAAATTTTATTCATACAAAAATAAAAGATAAATACATCATTTTGTTTTCCGACAAATGGACACCTATAATTTTAAGTGTTCCGCCAAGTGGATCACTACGATTTTTAGTGTTCCGCCAAATGAAACACTACGATTTTTAGTGTTCCGACCGCGGTACGCTACAATTTTTTAGTGTTCCGACCGCGGTACACTACGATTTTTTAGTGTTCCGACCGCGGTACACTACGATTTTTAGTGCTCCGACCGCGGTACACTACGATTTTTAGTGCTCCGACAGCGGTACACTACGAATTTCGTTGTGCTCCGGAACAGTAACACTAAAATATTTTTTAATGTTTGTGTACCGGAACACTAACGCTAAAATTTTTTTAGTGTTTGTGTTCCTGGTGCGGTACACTACGATAGTGTACCGTTTTTTTGCGAACACTGCTTCTATTTAGCGACTGTCAGTTCTTCAATCTGTCGGTGTCACTTCAACTTTTGAAAATCGTTTCGTCTGTTAAGTAGAGTTTTGTCAATCGTTATCGTCGATGTTTATTAATTCTTGAGTGATCGGCTGTGTTCAATAGTATACGTCAAATTAGTGAGTTGGTAATGCAATTATTAGAGCAGTTGCGTAACCCGTTCCTACATATATGTGTAACAACGGCCGATTGTAGGGTGCAAATGTTCAAAATATGTAGTTAATTCTACAACAAGATTTCAAATAGACAAAGTTATGGAGTAAAACTCGACTACAATAGTTAAAATTGCCAAAATAATAGGAAAAACAAGTATTTCCTTACTCCGAATAATGTACGAAATTGCCAAATGTAGGGTGCAAAAGTCCAAAAAATGCTGAAAGCCTTACAAGAATGACTAAAAGGGAGAAATATTCAAAAAATTAATATTTTTCACAAGCACTTTTTATGCTTCAATTGTATGCAATAGCTGCCGAATGTAGGTTGAATTTGTCAAAAAAAAATCAAAAAACCGTACTACCAATCAGTCCTTATTCAAAAAGAATTCAAAAATATTTTTAATATAATTTGTTTGAAAATTCACAATTTTTGACCCTTGGTACCACTGTGCTGTAGTGTGTTGAATAACGAATATCACACAAAACGGAATAAAACACAAGCGACGCTAGCAGCGAAATGTCTATGCCTAAGCAATTACGCACCCACACAACACACGACGCGAGAAGCGATCCAACAGTGAGAGTTGGAGTCGACAACAATTGTTGGTATATTTTCTGATATACCAAGGTGACGCTAGAAAGAGGCGCGTGGAATACACGTGTGTTGTTATTGCAAAATGACAATGCAAATTCTGCAGTGAGAACTGACCAGCGTGAGAACAATAACAACAACAGAAGAACAAAGAAACCAAACAACAAGATCGTGGACTGTTAAGGTGATTGTTGTGGACTGTTAAGGTGATTGCAAATTTAGAACAAAAGAATAACAACAGCAAAGAATCGTTTGGTTGGCGAATAATGGAACAACAAATAAACCAAACGAAAAATAGGAGGAGAAGAGTTTTTTATGTTGTTATTGCAAACATTACAATGTAATTTCTCTACTTGGGGAACAAAGGAGGGGGATAACAACAAGAATTCGTTTGAGGAAAAAAGCAACAAACAATCCAAACGAACAATATATGGAGAGGTGATATTTGTTGTTAGTACAAATATGAGATATCGAGAAAAAACGAATATGTTTGGTTGGTGAGGGTAAAGAACAACAAGTAAACCAAACAGACAATATGTGCAGTTGTGATGATTAGTAATTTAATTGCAGAGAGTCGAATGGAAATATTGAGTGTTGTTGTTGCAATATTATTTCGAATTCTCACTGAAGGGCTTTAAATGAGAATCGAATGGTAACAACAACACCGAATTGGTTTGTATGATCAACGCGTCGTAGGGTGATCACTACAAAGCGATAGACTGCTACTATTTTGTATGGGAGAATGTACGTATTAAAAAAGGAGTGCTAATGCAAGTCGACTAAAACGACTGAAATTGCACAAGCAATGAGACCGGTGATGTGTGTTGCTGTGGTGAGATTAAAAATAAGCAATTTAAAGCAAGCAAAATAGCAACAACACGGATTTGTTCTCCAACGATCAACAATGTTTTTTATGATCACTACACTACAAACAAATGTGGACTGTATATAGGTGAATAGGAGTTAGATTAAAAGTAGAGAAAACCGAAAGCCGACTACTGCCAATTCAATACCGATAGAAATGGCAAATAAACGAAAAAACTAACAATCGCGGTAGCTCACTTTTAACGAAATCTGAGTTTACGTACCTGGTGTTAGTATGGTGATTTATTGTTGTGATGAGGGGTGATATTTTGGTTTCAAATGAATTCTCCGACAAGACCAACAACAAACAGGCGGTTGACTTCTATCCGGCTCGAAGGACCAAATGTTTAGGAGCGCGAGAGAGATGATTATAGGGAGATCGGCAACAACAAGGCAATGTTTCTCATCCGGCTCGTACGGACCAAATGTTTAGGCGAGTGGTTTGCTCTATTGGGGGAAATGCGGGGTAATCAATGTATTAACACAAGGGAGTGGTGGTGTAAGCGACAACAAGATAACTCCCAAACAATTAATGGTGTATGGAAAAGAAAGTTCAAATAAATAAAACACAAGAAATTATTAGTTAAATTATTCTAATTATCTTGGATTTATTGGTGGTAATCATTTCTTAATACAACAAATAAATTACCTCTTGTAATTTATGGTGGCGGCGCTGAGACCTGTTAATAACGCGTAGACGTTATGCAACTAGTTACTTCTATTGTTAGACGACAAGTTAACTCTATGGAGGTTGGTCGACAAGTGAACGCTGTGGTTCATGCAATCACAGAGGATCGCGGTGATCGCTGAGGATCGATTGTCGTTTACTACTACACTAACATATTCCAATGGGAGAAAAGTGTCGAGCAAGGAGAGCAAACCAGCAACAACCACCGCTCGGTGGCATCTGCACTCTACGGTCTCCGCTGAGGGAACTTGCAGAGGAGATGCCCGTGGTGTCAATCAGCAGACGTGATTGACTGAGATCGGGAAGTTGAGTCAGAACGTATCAAACTTATACAGATAGTATAAATTTTTCTTGCTCCATTTTTATTATATACTAGCTGAACCCGTGGCGCTTCGCTGCCCCTACTAAAGTTATCAACATATGATAGTTTATGCAGTAAACTATTTATATGCAGTAGCAACGCAGATTGCTAAATTTACTGCAAAAATTCTAAACAATAGTTTTACAGTTTTTTTGCAGTTTCATTAGTTTATTTATAAAAAAGTAAATATTAAAAAATCGTTCAACGATCAATACAATCCCTTATTCCCACTACAACCTACCTTTATGCCTGTATTCTCAACTGTTTGCACATAATGTGGTTGGGATCCCTTCATCTGATTAATATCGCTAAGACATCCGCTGTAATAATATTTGCCAAGTTTAAATTTTGAATTTTTCATTGCTAAATTCTTATTGTTGCATTGCCAGAAAATTATAATTGTTCCATAATTTCGTTCCTTAGTTTTCATATAAGGACTTATCTTTTAAACCCTCGCGTAATTCAAAAGAAAAGAGTCAGTCGTTTGTCCTTCTTTATAAAAGGCGGCTAATTAGCAAAGTACCTAATTTGATCCAAACTCCACACACCTTTATACTTTATCGTCATTTCCTCTGCACATCGTCGAAAGAATAGTTTTAGTCATGTTCGTTTAATCAACAAAACTTTATTTTTCAAGTACCACATATAACAGATTATTATAACATTATCACAATCCGCATTTTGCTTTTAGATATCTCTCATATATTGCTGATTCATACTGTTATCGTCATTTTCTAGAATAGTAGTAGAATTTTTGAAATTCAAAAAGTCTCAAAATTGAAATGTTTTATTTTTTCTAAGCCTGACAAAATTTAAAAACTAAAATGTCAACATTTTTCATTTTACACAATTTTTATTCCAATATCTGTATGAGCACGACAATGGAGAGATGCAAACGGCAGACGTTAGCGGCATTACTGAAATGTGGTTATTGTCGCTACTGATAATGACACGTAGTTGGACAAAAAATTATGAGTCTCTTAATCTTGATTTGGACCATTTTTTTAATTCCAGATAATTTATGGCTGGATATCTAATTACCTGAGTATCATATACACATGTATAAGCGAATTAAATCAAGATATATGCCTTCTTAAAGTTAGGATATATTCATAGAAATGTAGTATTAGTTCATAGCTAAGAGAACAACGCATCAATTCCGAATTTTGGAAATATACCTGGCCTATCTTTCTTCCATTGGATGGCCTGACTTACTGCGAAAATGTCAGTAAAATCTATTACGCGATTTTTGTGTCTACAACCAAAATAGTTTCCATTTTCCATATTCAGTTTAATTAAATACAATTGGGAGTACACTTCCCCCATTGTACCACTCCTATTTTTACAGGGATGATGCGTATTTGTAACCAAGCTACTCAGACAAATTTTGAAGTGTGAATCTGTAGCCCTTCTTAAGATAGAAGCATAGATAATGAATATTAGTGCAGGGGTATAATTACTTTTGATGCCATAACATGACATCCACGCGGAATTTTAGAAAATTATATAGCCTCCGTTATTTCCCTCGAATGGCATGACGTGTGGTGAAAATCTCAGTAAAATCTGTTTAGCGGTAGCGGTTTATATGTAGATTATTTAATTGCAACGGTTAGTGCATTTTCCACTGACCGCACCACGCTCATTTTTATATGGATGATGAGTATTTACACCTATGTTATTCAGACAAATTTTGAAGACGGTATCTATAACCGTTCTTAAGATAAACACATATTACATGTTCAGAAAAATTGAGGTATGTTTACTCTTGATGCTATAACTCCGCATCCTCGCGGAATTTTAGAAGTTTACATAGCCTATGTTACTTTCAGGGCATGCCCCGACATACTGTTTAAATCTCACTAAGATCTGTTCAGCGGTTTTGGCGTCTATCGGTAACATACAAACAAACAATTTTTTTTCTATTTTATATATATATAGATATAGATTACGTGTATGTTCATGATAGAAAAACGCAAAACCTACTGCCCCGATTTTACCGGAATTTTATGTGTTTCTGTTTGTTTCTTATTTGCCCTCCAATCGTTATCAATATCAGTCTACGTTCGTGGGTTTTGAGATCATAGGAAAACCCCCATTAAGAACACATCATTTTATTAAACAAATCTTCTGTAAAGGTCCAATTTTGTTAGGATGTACATTTTTGGAAAAGTCGCCAGCTCCTGTAGTTTCCATGATGTCATTGGAAAATATTGTGAGCATAGATTCACTTATGTTTAATATCCCCCATATGGAGTACCATTATATAGGGGCTATTCCGAATGTTGCTGTGTCATTTTCTATTCAATGATAATCCAAAATATAAAATTACAGCCTAATACCGAATATTAAAATACAGTCAACGTCCGGTATAACGAATGATATACTGTCAGGCCCATTCGTTATATCGCGATGTTTTTGTCATTTTTGCATTTTTTTAAACAAAAATGTTAATCCACTTTTCAATGGATTTCTAACAAAAAATTCCATTCGTTATACCCAGTATATACATTTGGAAAGAGAAAATTCGGTACATTTTACAGTTTTTCTTTGACAATGGCAAAAATGCAAGCCATGCGGCTAAAATTGTGCAATTTGGTTTCGTAGATTCCGTTCAGGAATTTTTGATGTAAACGATGCACCTCGCACAGGTAGGCCGGTCGTCGAAAATGTCCGGCATGTTAGCAGCCGTAACAACGCCCTGGAGCTAAAAATCGACCATGTTTTGAACCATTTACAATTGACCAGAAACGGCCAACAGGAGAGGTGTCGTGTTCCACTAGGACAACGCCAGGCCACACACATCTACAGTGATCAATTTATTTATAGATTTGATATTGCAAAAAGCAGTTCATATAGTTAAGCTTTTGGATTCAAAAATGCCACTAGGAAAACTTTCCCATAACTGATTAGAGCAGTTGTTATATTGTGGTACGACGTATTATGTCTTTGCATATGTTTGTAGCAGGCAAAAGGAATTACTTACTTTTCACTTGAATCACTTTCGGAGTAGAAAAATATATGTCATTGTGACGAAACTTTGCACAGCTTACCGAATTTAGTGTAGAATGAAGTGTATTAAGTTGCGTTGAGATCTTTTAGTTTTAAATATAGTTCCCATAAATATTTTCGGAATATTTTGCATGCAGATACATACAATAATACATGGACAGACATGTAAAGTACTCGTCGTATTAATGATCCTGCACTGTCCCAATGTTTGTCCGATTAAGATGAAGCGTCCCAAATTGAGTTTTTGTTTGGGATACCCATAATACAGAAATATCACAGGACCACATATATAGATTTTACATTGCAGCGAAATAATGAAATATTTTCCATTTTAAAACCATATATGTTTGTGGATATTCGTCCCGAACAGTATAATGTTGACTTCACACATTTTGACTTTTATGTGGTCGATGAAATCGCTCATAGTCAATAGTTTAAAATATTAATATTTTCATTATCTTCGATTAAGTGTTTTCAATTATTAAAGCGCTTACTCTTACCACGGATGCCAGCAACCGATGCGGAAATTACCAACAAACAATTCAATTGCTGCGATATCTGTGAAACCAATTAAAAACATATCGTCGACGGTTTCCCATCCATCATTGAATATTTAAAATACAAACGATTTGCCATGGAAGAGACATTTTATTTGAACTTCGAAACTGGCTTTATTTATTAATTGACCTCATTTCTGATGGCATCATTAATAAAATTCATTCCCTATGACGGAGATGTGTGGTTTCCATAATTAAGCTATTATAAATTTGTATTTCCTGTAGATTTTTAATCGTTTTGTGCTTTGGCTCCGACTAGCCTGCCTATCGGACGATTCTATTGGACGGTTTTCACTTTCGGTTGTTCCAAATGAGTTGTTTCCGCTTCATTAAATATTTTTGCTGTATCCTTCATTAAGAGATACAGCAGTGCATAAATAAGGCAAAAGGCATTTGGGAAAAGTCAGTAAGACAACAACAGGTCGGGCTGTATGGTTTGTGTTTTAAGGCAATGTCCAAATAAGCGTCCTGTAACAACACACAAATCTTTTAAATCAGCAGAGAATGTGGGACACAAGTCGGAGTAACGTTTTAGGTTTCCTTAAAGTTAGAAAAATAAGTCACACAAATGAAGTGTTCGCCACACTTTAATGGGTATGTTACTGAAAAGATAACAGAAATTGTTGTTCTGAAGATATTTCCCATAGTATTTCAAGTTAATGGACAAAGAATTATAATATTTGACTAAAGGGAGTGAAAACTGTAGACAGTGGAGCATGTTCTAATTATGAAACACAGTGTAAGAATACTGTTTTTTTCCCATAATTAGGAATTAATTGACTATCCTGTATAAAAAAGATAGAAAAGATTGCGGCAAAGTATGACAAAGTATGAGAAGAAATCGAACATAAAATATACCGTGGGGGTTAAAATAAATACATGGATGACAAAGTGAATAATCAAAATAGCAAAAATGTATACAAACAAATTTAAATTTTATCTCAGGAGGATTCTTACCCACTTTATGAACCGAATGATAATTAAATTATATACTTAATTCGTATATTTAATACCACATATTAGACTTTTCCATTTCATGATTTCAAATGTATGGACTTCGACATCTGTCAAACAAAGTAGTTAAACAATTTTTTTCTTTTCAGTTGAAAGTCTGAGATTGCCGAAAATTGGTCGCTTATCCATTTCATTTTCTAAATGAAAAAAGTAAAATTTGAAGAAGAGGGTAGAAAAACTTCATTCTCGGATGCGGCATCGTTTGCAACAATTTATTTATTGCATCAAGTGGATTACAGGGTCGGGGTATTTTTTCTTTCCACATAGTGATCCACAGATCCACTTCAGTTTCCACTTATTGCTTACAATTTCAGAAATCTTTTCCATTATATTGGCACTAATTCTTGATGGCACTACATTTGACAATGTTTTAACTATTTTTTTTTATTTTCCAGAAATCTGCTTGTCACATTTACAATTCGTTCGTCCAAATATGGGACAAATAATGTAGTTCTATAAAAATATTCGGAGTTCGAACTCATTACATTTGACATGTACTTTTGGGTACCAGCCATTCTTGGCATAGAAACTACTACCACAAATTTTTGTCGCTATAATTTTTGTTTCCATGTATATTTTGTGGAACTTCTCGTCTCTGTTTTGTTGTATACCCTTTACCACCTTGGGTATATTTTACATATGTATGACGTCGCCTTTTCGAAGGAACACTGACATCAAATTGGATCTGTATCTATATCTAAACCGACTAACATCAATCCCTACACATGTCATTCTGCAACCTATGTTACATTTTGTAAATCGATTTAAAGCAAACTTGACATACGCTATTTGGTATGCTGCACTGTTTAAAATTTAATCTCAGTCAGACACCCATTTATTATTTGGTGTACAATTAACATGAATAGGTCGAAGTTATATATGGAAGCTATGCTATATCTATATATAAATCGATTTCAAGGAAACTTGCCAGAGATTAATTAATATTAACTTCAGTGCGTTGTGTCAATCGGCCTTGCTATGGATCTTTAGTGCACCATTTACCTAAAATCGGACGGAAATATATATAGAAGGTATATGTAAATCTTAAATGATTTTCAAGAAACTTAGAACAAATCGGACGAAACTATATATGGAAGCTATATCTAAATCTTAACCGATTTCTTTCAATTTCAATAGGGTTCGTCCTTGGGCCAAATAAATGTGCTGTATCAAATTTCATCCAATCCGAATCAAAAATGCAACCTGCATTTTGTTTACAATTTAAAATCAACAGACGGACGGAATGACCTGCATAAATCGACTCAGAATGTGATTCTATGCATATTCTCTATCTCGATTCCTTTTGCCTGTTACAAACATATGCATAAAGACATAATACCCTGTACCACAGAGTGGTGAAGGGTATAAGCAGAAGTATAATTTCAGATTACATTACTGATTTATTAGAAATAAAACCAAATTAAATCAAATTAAACATTTTCCCTATTTCTTAAGACAATTATATTTTCTCTACTACAGTTCGTTAAATATGATTGTAGTCGTTTTAAGGATATATATGCAGACCTTCTTGGAGATTTGCAAAGGAATGAACAAATTTTGGAAATTATAGAAAACTAGCTGACCCAGCAAATGTTGTTTTGCCTTATCCATATTGCTTGTTTATGTCAATAAAAAGTATTAACTGGTACCCCAATGCAGGCCCATTTGGTAGAACTTATTTCACCATTTTTTTTTCAATAGAAGATCATGTTTTGTTATTGCTCCAAAATTTTTACATTATCTTATTTGTCCCTTCTTAAAGGATTCTTAAATACAATATCGTTTCCAACTGTCCTTTTGATTTATATATTGAAATCAGTATATAACTCAAAAAAAAAAAAAAAAATAGATTTGGCATAGAAATTAATGGTTTCCGCTCACTTATAGGTATATTTCATTTTTAAACAAATTGTTAATTAGTTTTCAGATTTCCGTTATATACCTTCCTTTAATTGTAAATGCCTGTTGTATGTCTTAACTCTAAATCGTGAAATGTTGTAATCGGATTTGTTATATCCTCATATTTTGTAACAGCTTGATTTTTTTAACAGCTTTTTAATATTTGAATAAGTTGTTGTTTAAGGTTACATAGGTCCACATCCAAATTTCAAGTTGTCGGCCAAAAAAAGAAACATTGCCGAAAAAATAATGACAAATAATTTTGACAAATATGAAAACAAGATTTCATATCCAACAGCTTGGTCTCTAAAAAAGCATAAGACAAAACGTCAAATATGTGACAGGAATACTAATAATGTTAATAATTTTCGCATTATTAGTATTAGAACATACACATATTTTACGAAACTAGATCTAACTAACTCAAAATAACCATATGACTTAAAAAAGAATAATTTATTTAAACATTAAAGCTCGATACAAAAATTGGGGGATTGTAAATATTACCTTATATATTTGTTTTGGCGGAATCTCACAATTAGTTTGCATATTTTCCTATTCTGACCACATACGATTTATAAGTCCTTTGAATCGTCAAAATCGGTGCAGACGTTCTTGAGTTATAAACGATGTAACTAACACAACGTTCGATTATTCCAATTTCCCGACTTTTTGATGATTTTCTCAACATTTTCTTCGCAAAAACCTTCTCAATGCAATTACAAACAGCCGAGGGAAATCGGTGCAGTCAATATGCCATGCAAATATTTTTCATATCATTAAAAATACATTTGCGGAACCATAAAGGCACATGTAGGATTCGAATTTAACACTAGAACGCCGAAGGCAGTCATTTTGACCGCTTTCCAATTTCAAGTACAAAAGCAACTGTGCATTTAATGACACTTTTTTTTAAAATATGGTGACTTTTTGTACCTCACAGAATTACGTTTATTATAAAAAATTCAGTAAATTTTAAAAAAAGTGTCATTAAATGCACAGTTGCTTTTGTACTTGAAATTGGAAAGCGGTCAAAATGACTGCCTTCGGCGTTCTAGTGTTAAATGTATTCTTCCCGAATATAAGAAAATGTTCAATAATACCATCGTATTTTGTTGACGTATTTGTAATCGTATATAGCGAAATATTAACATCATTGAACTGTATTGAATGCTTTGATAGACGTTTTCGTTGTTACTAAAACATAAAAACTTATGTCTATGTATTAGCAATTTTCTCAAAAATATTCCTGATGTTGTTTCCTATAAGGGACACGATTGTATTTATTTGTTCAAAACAGTTTGTTCCATTATTGTGCGCTTAAAAATCCTTATCCTAATGTACTTGGAAAGTAGTAACAAAATATTGCCTTTAATTCGGTATTCCCTGTAGGTTAAGAAACTTCCCTCATAATTGCTGGTATAGTTTTCGGTAGAGGCTCCACATAAAGGAACCCCTTAATCTTTAATTTACCATGTCTTACTGTGTTTTATTTGAGAAAAATGTCACAACCTATACATACCATGCAAATTTCTTCACATAGCATAACTTATATTTTCAAACTAAATAAATCTTGATTTTATGGAAAACGTGAGCAAATAATGATAGCGATTAATCTTACTCCCTCTTTTCGATTTCTGATTATTAAACTTAACTGTAATGAAAATATAAATTTATTTTCATATACAATAGTTTTTTCAAGGCAATGACAATTCAATTAATTGTAGAAAATTAACATATTTTGAGAATTTTCCATAATTGACAATTACTTAAAAATATACGTTGCCCATTTTCGCCTAAAATATGTCCAAGAAGAACTACGAAGAGATGAAACCATAAAGGTTCAATATAAAATGTGTGGAAATGCTAATATCTTTCAGCCGTTCTCAATTGATGCGTTACTATACATTTTTGTTGTTCCATTTTTATATATGTATATATGTAGATATACTTCGAATTTATCGAATGTCCAAAGATGAATTAAACGTAAATTTAAAATGGTAAAGGAACAATAAATGCATACTGCAGAAGGGAATTTGATGACATGATATCCACGTCTAGTAGACTCAAAAATGTTGGATCCTACCCAAACCTTATTATTGTGGTTATTATGACTGTATTTTTCTCTTAATCATTCTACTTTCACGTAGCAAAGGAAACATTCTATGATTTTTTTATTGATTGATATCTGCTCCTCTCTCGAAAAAGTAGTTTCATCCGCTAAAACCGAAAAGTCTTTGCAAAAAGCACCTTTTGTTAAATGTATATATTTGAAATGATCTCTTCTTCCACATTTTATTTGTGGCTCAAATTCATAGGCAGAGTGTGGAGTCCATGTTTTAAATAAAGATTTTCTTTAAGTCATCCGCAATGGAGGTTGCAAGGTATTGACCAATATCAAACATATGAATTTCACTCCGATCATCATAATCAGAAAACCCCATTTGAGTTAAACCAGATGTAGTGTTCGGACAACTAACTGCTCAAAATTCAGTAAATAACAACATACAATTAATTTTAAACACTTACCATAAATTTGAATTACTCGTTAGGCATGTTTTTATACCCTTCACCACACTGTGGTACAGGGTATTATGTCTTTGTGCATATGTTTGTAACAGGCAAAAATAATCGAGATAGACCCATGGTTCCTTTTGAGAATATGCATAGAATCACTTTCTGAGTCGATTTATGCATGTCCGTCCGTCTGTCCGTCTGTAGATGTTAAATTGTAAACAAAGTACAGGTCGCATTTATGATCCGAATTGGAATTTGGCACAGCTCATTTGATTGGCCCAGGGACGAACCCTATTGAAATTGGAAAAAATCGGTTCAGATTTAGATATAGCTCCCATATATATTTTCGTCCGATTTAATGTAAACGGTCCCTATATATCTTTCGATTTGCACGAAAATTGGTACAGCGTAATGAATTACGTCTAGAATGATGTGTGTAAAATTTCATAAAAATCGGTTCAGATTTAGATATAGCTCCCATATATATCTTCGTCCGATTTAAGGTAAATTGTGTAATAAAATCCATATATATCTTTCGATTTGCACGAAATTTGGCACAGCGTAATAAATAAGGTCTAGAATGATGTATGCGAAGTTTCGTGGAAATCGGTTCAGATTTAGATTTAGCTCCCATAAATATCTTCGTCCGATTTAAGGTAAATTGTGTACCAAAGCCCCTATATATCTTTCGATTTGCACGAAATTTGGCACAGCGTAATGAATAAGGTATAGAATGATGTATGCCAAGTTTCGTGAAAATCGGGTTAGATTTAGATATAGCTCCCATATATATCTTCGTCCGATTTAAGGTAAATTGTGTACAAAAGTCCCTATATATCTTTCAATTTGCACGAAATGTGGCATAGCGTACTGAATTAAGTTTAGAATGATGTGTGCAAAGTTTCGTGGCAATCGGTACAAATTTAGATTTAGCTCCCATATATAGCTTCGCCCGATTTTAGGTAAATAGTCCACTAAAGTCCCTGGAAATCTTTTGGTATAGCGTACTGAATTAAGTCTAGAATAATGTGTGCAAAGTTTCGTGACAATCGGTTCAGATTTAGATATAGCTCCCATATATATTTTCATCCGATTTAAAGTAATTGGTGTACCAAAGACTCTATATATCTTTCGATTTGCACGAAATTGGGCATAGCGTACTGGCATTTGGGTCTATAATAATTTGTGCTAAGTTTCATGAAAATCGGTTCAGATTTAGATATAGCTCCCATATATATTTTCGCCCAATTGTAGGTAATTGGTGCATCAAAGTCCCTGGAAATCTTTTCATTTTCACGAATTTTGGCATAGCGTACTGAATTAAGTCTAAATTGATGTGGCAAAGTTTCGTGAAAATCGGTTCAGATTTAGATATAGCTCCCATATATATTTTCGTCCGATTTTATGTAATTGGTACCCCAAAGTCCCTATATATCTTCCGATTTACACGAATTTTGGTATAGGGTACGTTGGTCAGCTAAGTACTTCGCTTTGTTACAAGACACATTTGGGGTTGAAAGGTTTTTTGTATAGAAGCAATAGCTTCTGTGGAGAATATCCCAACAAAAAACTAAGGGAACTGATGAGGATCAGTGGCGTGATCCGAAACTATAGTCTTCCCTGCCTTTCCCCTCGGCAATCAATGCCATACATTCCCAACTAATAAATAGTTGTTTTTATAAAAACAAATGGTATCCCAAATAAACCGCCAACACTACTGAAGTACTGAATTAAGTCTAAAATGATGTTGCTGAGCTGCGTGAAAAGATCCATAGCAAGGCCGAATGACACAACGTACTGAAGTAATATAAATTAGTCTCTGGCAATTTTCCCTGAAATCGGTTCAGATATAGATATATAACAAAACCGCGTCGTCTGTTGGGATACATATGTAGAATATACCCAAAGTGGTGAAGGGTATCATATAGTCGGCCCAGCCCGACTTTACTACTTTCCTTACTGGTTTACAATTGGCATTTCTTGATATTAATTTATTGAAGTATTCCGACTATAAGAAAATGTCATGCCGAAAATTGGAAGACAAACAAATTTCGAAGTAGATAAACTTTCAATTGCCGAATACTGCTGTATTTACCATATACGTTGTCAAATATTACTGAACAATTTTTATGTAGAAATTGGAAGAGTTCTAATTACAAATTGTCTGTTACAAAACTAAACTTATTTAAAGAAAACAGAAATAATTTATTGGGGGCTATATACTATATACAATCTTCCTTCATTTATTAATATATTTGGTAATTTTGAGAATATGCGTAGAATCACTAAGTCTATTTATGAATGTCCGTTTGTCTGTCCATGTTAAATTGTAAACAAAATACAAGTCGTATTTATGATCCGAATTGGAAGAAATTTGACATAGGTCACTTATTTGGTCCAAGGACAAACCCTATTGAAATTTAAATGGTGCACCAAAGTCAATATATCTTTCGAATTGCAAGAAATTTGGCATAACGTAATCAATTAGTCCTAGAATGATGTGTGTTAAGAAAATCGGTTCAGATTTATATAAAGCTCCCATATATATTTTCATCCGATTTAATGTAAATGATTCATCAAAGTCCCTATATATCTTTCGATTTACACGAAATTTGGCATAGCGTACTGTATAAAGTTTAGAATGATGTGTGTTAGTTTCGTGAAAATCGGTTCAGATTTAGATATAGCTGCCACATATATGTTCGTCCGATTTAATGTAAATGGTTTACCAAAGTCTCTATATATCTTCGACATTTTGCACAACGTATCAAATTGAGACTTGAATGACGTTATTGCGTTTTGTTGAAATTGGTACAGATGTAGCCATAACTTCCATATGCATTTCGAACATTTGTCTGATTGAGATTAATTTTTTAACAGTGCGGCGTACCGAAGCGTGCATCAATTTTGCTATATATCCATAAACTTGTCGCACTGTACATAGACGACTCTAAATCTGCTCGAATGAAATTAAATTTAGCATAGGTTGCAGAAAGGCATGAGTATGTTCTTTCGAGGAAAATTTGACATGCAATTGTAAGGATAAATTCCACAGTCACTTACACGACTTTCAGATTTTAAATCTTAAATAAATAGAAAACAATTAAATTTTTTACAATCCTCCCTTAATAATTTTTTGTAGAACTTTAGGAGTACTATCAGTTGAGAGACTCTAGTTTTTAACTTTTGAGATAAAAGCCACAAAAGAGCGGTGCGTGAGTGACCGCTCTTCAATATAGGCGACTTCAAATAAAGGCGACTTTAGACATCACTACTAATAATGGGAAAACTCTGCGAATTGTGTGAATATTTTAAACTCTTAATATTCTTTAAATGAATAAGAGATACCAAGCATTGTTACTGCACTTTCAAAATTTCAAAATATGGCATATCCTTTATTAGCGAAGGATTTTTCTAGGTCACTCACGCGACGTAACTCACGCGACATTGTTGATTTTGCACTTTTTATTTCTGAAGTGTCTGCATTTTAGTCATCTATATATATAAAAGAGTTGCGTTATAAGTGACTGACTGATCATCAACGCCCAGACGAAACGGCTAAAGCTATAAGCTTGAAATTTGGCATGTAGGTGGGGTTTGGTGAGTAGGCGTGTGATAAGGCGGGGTTTTTGGAAATTCGTACTAAAAAGTACTAAAAACTGTATTACACGGGAACGGTTAGATGTAGAACTTTGAAATTTGGCACGTAGCTTTGTCTATGGCGAACGGACTAGAATTTGTGAAAAAAATTTGGAATTTAGTACTTAGATGTACTAAAAAGTACTAAAACCCTATTACGCGGGAGCGGTTAGATGTAGAACTCTGAAATTGAGTATGCAGCTTTGCCTACGATAAGCTAATTGGTGTGTGTGAAAATTTTTTGAAATTTAGTGCTAAGAGGTACTAAAAAGTACTAAACATTAAATTTGAATGGAATCAGTGAAGATTCATATCTGAAACTTAGTATGGAGCTTAAGCTATTACAAATAGAATGAGGCGCAAAAATATTTTTTGGAAATTAGTACTAAAAGGTTCTAAAAAGTACTAAAACTGTATTACTCCGGAACGGTTGGAAGTGGAACTTTGAAATTCGGTATGCAGCTTTGTCAATGATAAGCAAATCAGAATGTGTGAACAAATTTTGGAAATTAGTACTAAAATGTACTAAATTTTATAATACGATGGAACAGGTAGGATTAGATATCTGAAATTTGGTATGTAGCTTAAACTATTACAATTAGAATAATTTATAAAAATATTTTTTGGAAATTAGTATTAAAATGGTACTAAATAGTACTAAACACTGTATTACTCCGGAATGGTTGGAACTACAAATGATAAATAAATCAGAATGTGCAAACAATTATACTACTATGGAATTATACTAAATATTATACTACTATGGAACAGGTAGGGATATATATCTGAAATCTGGTATATACCTTAAGCTATTACAAATAGAATACTATACATAACACTTTTTGGAAGTTAGTACTACCGTGATGATAAAAAGTATTAAATAATAAAATAAAATCCAACTGGTAGAAATGGAAATATGAAATTTATTATGTAACTTACTCTATTGCAAAAATATTGCTATGCATAATTCTTTTGAAACTGGTACTAAATACTGTACTATAATGAAACCGGGAAAAATATAAATCTGAAAAGCGGTACATATCTATGTACCTATACTATGCTATACAGTAATATATTATTGCAATTAGTACTAAAATGGTACAAAATATTAAATTATAATGGAAAAGTTAAAGATTGAAATCTGAAATTTAATATGCAGCTTAACTAATAAATTGTAAAAAATATAAATGTAAATTTAGAATACAAATATCCAAATCTTAGTATAAATAAGAGGCTTGGTTTATTGGAAAATCGTACTAAATGGCACCAAAAATACAAAATATTGCAATGTGTGGGGAAAAATAGAATTCTGAAATTCGGTATGTAGTTGTGTATTTTATAATCAAATAGAATACGAATGGATGCAAGTAATGAATGTTGTGTACGGTAGAATGGATAAAGATAAGAACTGTTATTAAATACTTATCTGGAACTATGGCTATAAACATTGATACATAAATATTTTGCATAAATAAGTTCTAAAATGTACAAAAAAGTATAATTCATTGTATACGGCGGTACGGGTGGATATAGAAATTGGGTAAAAGGCTTTTCCTATGAAAAAAATGATTTTCGCAATTTTGTATGACATTTGTACTTAAAATACTAAATATTGTATAGGACAAAGGGGATAGAGGTAGAGTCCTGAAATTTTGTATGTATATTTAGCTATAACAAATCAAAAAGGTAATTTTTTTAATATTTGTAGTAAAAGGTAATAAATAGGGAAGGTTAGAGACAGATATTCGAATGTTAGTATTTACCTTTGACTATGACAAATAAAATGTTTTATGACAATATTTTTCGAACATTTTTACTAAAAATTACAGTTTTACAAAAACTACAGCGAATGGCTATGAGAATTTTTGTTAAAACTTCCAATGGTTTCACTCCAACATGCCGCTGAACACCACTAAAATGTCTAAAATATTAGTACTGATATTTATTTCCAATGATGTTTCCAACTACACTGGAAATATATTACACAGCAGCGACTTTCGATGTAATCATTATTGGGCTGGATCTTTATATCGAGGATATACTAAAAACCCGAAATTTTTTTCAATTGAGGATTTTGTACTAAATTTCTGCAATTTTAATGGAAATATTCCCTATAAAGGCAGGTCTCTGCATAATAAATGATGCGCTGTGCAAAATTGTAATTCGTACTATAAGGGTACTACAATATGTACTAAAACGTCCTACATATTTGACCGTAAGTATTAAATTAATGAAAGGAACGAAAACGGTCAAAAGACGTATTATTGTACTATTTGCATTGGTCCACCGAGAGGATCGAGAAAGTTGTAAACTATCAGAAAATATAAAAATAAGTAAGTTTTACTCGATTTAGTAGAATAGAAGCATCAACGTTTCTGCTCAAAAGAAAATCCGAGTAAAATCTGAGATTTAAAAAAAAAATGAAGACATAAAAACTTTCTAAAATGTTTCAAATTTATATTTAATCCAAAAGTATATTGTGTAGCTAAATTAGTGTTTATTTTTTAACTATAAAAAAGATTCGCTAACAACGTAGCGGGCCTATGCTAGTTAAATTAGTATTTATTCTAAGAACAAGTAGAAACAATTACAAATGTGGTCTTTCTTTGTATTTTTTGCCTTTACTTTACGTATTTAAAGACACATTTTTTTCGACTTTGGTTTACCATTTTGCGGAAGTGCCCATATGTACAATATGACCAAAGTGGTGAAGGGCATCATATAGTCGGCCTACTTCGACTTTACTACTTTTCTTACTGGTTACTATATGAAATGTGGAAAGACATTAGCTACGTAAATTCCACATGTTTGTGTAGACGTTTCGATATAGCGATAAATACATTGTATCATCGGTATTGTAAATTTTTGTAATACAAAGTTCGAAGTCGGGGTTATACGCTTGATATAGCCAAACTTAGAACTTATCGCTAATTCAAATTATCGGTGTATGACACTTTACTATTCTTGCAGTTTGGGGACAAAACAAAATTGGAGTGATACAAGTTATGTTTTTTCCCATTATGAGTCTGTTCATCCATAACATACCCTGCAAGTACAACTATTCAAGAAAGCATTGTCCACAACCCATCATTGACATTTGTATTAAACCATTTCTCTCGGTCTGTATGATCTCTGCTGTGTTCAAGATAAGAACTTTCTCATCATTTTCAAATGAAATGAAATTAAGTAAATAGAAACGTTGGCCATCTGAATTCGGACAATGATGAACATTGCGTCTGTACTGAGGTTTAGTATCAAGAGATTTACACTAATTAATTTATATAAACGCTTTATTGTTACAACAGTGGGTGCAAACTATTGACACCACAAAGATGTTAGACGGGGTAAACACTCAATTATATTTTGGAATATGCCTGCCGTAGATATTACTATTTTCTAATTAGTTTTGCTCGGAAAATTTCTTAAATAAAACTATTCACAGCAAGAGACGTTTAGAAATATGTCGAACACACCTATGCATTATACCAAAGACATTTAATATATTGTAAAATATGAAATAATTGAGATGTATGTCTGAATATTCTTACAAATATTTTAAAGGAAACCATCGTTAATTCATAAGTTAATATCTATTTTTATATGCCTTATATTTATGGCAATATTCTTTAAAACAATGCTGCGGTATGCAATATTACTTTTTTCTGCATTGATGGACGAAAAGTTGGCGGACCGCTGGTTATCATATTTACCTTATATATATATATATTATCATATTTACCTAAATATCATATTTACCTAAATATATATTCCCCAACATTGTAGTGGTATTCGTGGTTTTGGTTTATGTGTGTTGTGCAGTAATTTTATAAGTTCTTCGTTTTGCAACCATTCTAGCCAATATTTGTTGACAAGCAAAAAAGCTATATAACAACAAACATCAACCACCGAAAAACATAAATAATAGAAAACTTTTACTTGCTTAATATTTCAAGACAACACTTCAACTCCATTTTGGTACCCTACACCTAGTAATATGACATACAATAAAAAACTACCATTGTGATAGAATTACCATTCAAAAGGTTCTGCCAGAAGGTTTCTTACCCTTTGACGTGGTAAGAACCTTCGAATTTCCCAAAAAAAAAAAAAAAAATGGGGCTATATAAAAAATTGACGCATATTGAAAACATATGGTTTTTTTGGAATTCGATTATTTCCTTTTATTAATAGTTTACGATAGTTTACGATAAAGTAAGTTGCAAAGCGCAACTAACAGTTAAATTTATATTTTGAAATAGTGTAGCATGCATTCATGTTGTCATAAAATATTTTTCTCAATTTCGTGTTCCTTGCAATGACTTGTTGAGCAAAGTTTACAAGTAAACATAAACACTGAAAAGTTTTGTTAAAATTTTGCAGGAAAAAAATTGCAGACGAAAAAACGCCATACTATGGGAAGGAAAACCAATTTATTTATGTACGTCTGTACATATTCTCAGTTGACTTACAGAATGCTATAAAACGCACAAGACTTTTCATTATTTGTATTAAGACTTCGTTTTTAGTTACAGGGAATTCTTGATTTGTTAATTGCAACTATGTTTCTGGGGATGCTGAACATAATTATTTTGTTAGGATTATGTGAAGTCATACGTTCGGCATTGTAATAAACGAATTTACTAAGAAAATCAGAAAAGAAATAGCAACAAAATTGTCTTAATATTATCACCAAATAATACAAAACAATGAAAACAAAACAATAAAAAAGTGTTAGTTGATTGCAAAACAGAATGCAGATAGAGAAGTATAAAAGTATGAAATATTTTTTCTGTCACATTTAACATGGACAGTTAGCTATTCTCATTTTGGAATAATAACATATATATTTAAAAAGTCTAAGTATTAACAAGTTCTTCCATGTAAGTATGACATACCCTCCTGATTTTAGAACTTTTGAAGTTATAATAATTTAAATAAAAATACTAATATTTCAATTTGTATTTCTTCAAAGACAACATGAGATTTAAAATGATTATTAAGTCTGAAATAATTACATTACAACAGGGAGGGAGTGCCTATAAAACAACCACAATTAGCATCTAAAAAATATATCGTGGATCAATAAATCTCAAATCATCCAAGTATTTAATGTGATACGGAAATTAACAAAGTCACAATAAGGCCGATAGTTTCAGGGATTGGATTTTACAACCTTTCAAATGTACAAATTTTCGGATAAAAAATGGGACTGTGGTTCAATGTTGTGAAATCAATCGAAACTATATATGAAATCATAATAAAATTGGTGGAGAATATGCCAAACCACACTAAAAGTGTAAATAAGAGAATAGATCGTGGACAAAATATTAAAAATCGCTTAATATTTTGATTTTGTCTTATACGTGCAAAAGTGTTCGAATTGAGTTGTTATTTCCTTCACCACTCTGCGGTACAGGGTATTATGTCTTTGTGCATATGTTTGTAACAGGCAAAAGGAATCGAGATAGACCCATGGTTCCTTTTGAGAATATGCATAGAATCACTTTCTGAGTCGATTTACGCATGTCCGTCCGTCTGTCCGTCCGTCCATGTATTTTTGTTAATAAAGTACATGTTGCATTTATGATCCGATTTGGATGAAATTTGGCACAGTTCACTTATTTGGCCCAAGGACGAACCCTACTGGAATTGGGGAAAATCGGTTCAGATTTAGATACAGCTCCCATATATAGTTTCGTCTGATTTTATGTAAATGATGCACCAAACTCCCAATATTTGTCCTATTGGGACAAAATTTTGCACATAGTTCTGAATTAGGTCCAGACTGATGTCTGCGAAGTTTTTTTTTTTTTTAAATCGGTTCAGATTTAGATATAGCTCCTATGCATTCGTCCGATTTTTCGTCCCAATATTTGTCTAATTGAGTAAAATTTTGCATAGCAAATGCTATTGAGAAAAAAATGATGAATGGTTTGTTGAAATCAGTTCAGTGGGTCGATTCACTATCAAATTTAAACAGTTCTCAAATCGATAAAATTTTGCATAGTTTTTAACAACAATTGTTAAAAATGTTGTTAATGCGAAGTTAACTTGTCGACAAATATTTTTCAATATTGAACATGCCGTGTTTTGTTCGGAATTTGTATGTATTTTTTTTTAAAAATGTTCAAAATTAAAAGCTTTTTGAAAATCGGCAATTTGTCTACATTTTTACAGAATAACATTTTCGTTACTGCAAACGATTGTATGTGTAGACAAAATTGTCGATTGTCGGATCGTTATAAGTTACTGAATCGACCCACAGACTTTGATATAGGTCTTACATATTTTTTTGTTCGATTTTATGTAAATGGTGGTTACACAAAATTTGGCAGAGGGTATTAAATTGAATATAGTGATTACAAAAAACAAATTGTGAATGCAACGGTTACTCAATTAGTGTGTTTATATATAGCTCCCATACATGATTTGAGTCGATTTCATACAAATGGTACACCAAAGAATCAGAGTCTGTCCGTTTGACATTAAATTTTTCATTGATTTCAGAGTGGTATGTGTATGGGGTTTTACAATTGGTTCAAATATCTATCTAGATAAGGATTAACAGAAAAATAATTTTCGACCGTCATAATAAACATAGTAATCAGTTCAACATTTTGATACCCTTCACCACACTGTGGTACAGGGTATTATGTCATTGTGCATATGTTTGTAACAGGCAAAAGTAATCGAGATAGACCCATGGTTCCTTTTGAGAATATGCATAGAATCACTTTCTGAGTTGATTAGGCATGTCCGTCTGTGCGTCCGTCCATGTATTTTTGTGAACAAAGTACAGGTCGCATTCATGATCCGATTTGGATAAAATTTGGCACAGTTCACTTATTTGGCCCAAGGACAAACCCTATTGAAATTGGAGGAAATCGGTTCAGATTTAGATATAGTTCCCATATATAGTTTCGTCCGATTTTATGTAAATGGTGCGAAGTCCCTATATATCTTTTGATTTGCACGAAATTTGGCATAACGTACTGAATTGAGACTAGAGTGGTGTCTGCCAAGTTTCGTGAAAATCGGTCCAGATTTAGATATAGCTCCCATATATAGTTTCGTCCGATTTTATGTATATGGTGCACCAAAGTCCCTATATATCTTTCGATTTGCACGAAACTTGGCATAACATACTGAATTGAGCCTAAAGTGACATCTACCAAGTTTCGTGAAAATCGGGCCAGATTTAGATATAGCTCCAATATATAGTATCGTCCGATTTTATGTAAATGGTGCACCAAAGTCCCTATATATCTTTCGATTTGCACGAAATTTGGCATAAGGTGCTTAATTAAGCCTAGAGTGATTTATGCCAAGCTTCGTGAAAATCCGCCCAGATTTAGATATAGCTTCCATATATAGTTTCGTCCGATTTTATGTTAAAGGTTCTTTCGATTTGCCCGAAATTTGGCATGACGTACTGAATTGAGTCTATAATAACGTATGCTAAATTTCAAAGTCCCTATATTTCTTTCGATTTCCACGAAATTTGGCATGCGACAAATGTCAATTTTTTTGATAATTACCGGGGAATTCCAACAGATTATTAAAGAGGGGCTAAAAAAAGAAACACGTATCGGCGTTTTGAAAATGTACGTCGGGTGGTAACCTAAAAGGGGGGGGGGGGGCAATATTCCCCCTTTTCATGAATTTTGATCACTTTCGAATTTTGATTTCTAGAAATCCTCGCATTTTAGGTATATATTACAATATTACTGATAAAATATCGAGGAATATTTTGGTATACAACTTTAACCCTCAACCGATTCATTGAAGTGGTCTTTTCGGTCCCCTTACCCCCAGAAATGATTGAAAACTTATTCAAAATATTATACAGAAATGTTCGCCATAATTTTTACTATACGTCTCAGAATAGACTAAAACATCAAAATCAGCCTCCATCAATTTTCAGCATAAGGCACTAAACAAAGAAATATGTATATATAATGTATATACCGAATATATAGTCATACATTTTGAACAAAAAATTCAATTCAAGTTCTTGCATTTATTTTCAACAACATTTCCCAGTACATGTTTCGACTAAGCACATAAAAGTAACATGAATCTTAATCATATTATATATAATTATATTCCATAGTTTTTAAGAAATGTCCAGTATAAAATTATCTTTATTAATAACAATTTTGTTGCTGACTTCAGTTACTGTTAATACCACACATGTTAGGCAATTATAATGGAGTGCAGACTATTATTAAATCAAAATTCATTTGTGGGGTATACATTCATTGTTCTTTAAATTAAAAATTTGTAAATATGGCAAGCAGATTTCTGGAAAGTGAAAAAATATAGTTAAAACATTATCAAGGATTATAAAATGTTAATGCGAAGTTAAAAAAAAACATACAAATTTATGAAAAATATTTTAAAGTGGTCTGTGGATCGCGAAAGATCCCCGACCATCTAATCCACTTGACGTGATTGTAGTATGTGACGAAAATCTATTTCCAAATATAAATATATTGTTAAAAATTTTAATAGCAATACTAGTAACCACAGCATCAGTAAAAAATAATATCTGAAAAATTAAATGCACAGCCCACGCTCTTATGTATATGCATAAATCTGTAGTAAATACGGATAATAGAAAAAATATATTTTTTCTACAAATAGAGGACCTGATTTGAAAAACGAATTATTTTTTTAATATACAAACCATATAATATATATGTAATATACTTGCCTTTCCATATTATTTTAATAAAGATATACGAATTTAATACGCGGACAAATGATCTATAATAAAATAAAATATTGTTTTTTTATTATTCATCTACTCATATTATATATAAGGAAGGAAAAATTTTACATGTGCCATTTCACACCATCGAACCTTGACATCATACCACTGCACACAGTGCACATCTTGAAATGTTTAAAATTTTTTAAATCTTTCAAATAGTACCTACAGAGACCTTATTCGTCAAAACGTCTAACTTTCTTTCATATAGTACCTTCAGGGGCCTTAGACGTCACAACGCCTTACTTTAATTTGATAATGTCAAAATTTATAATGGCTGCATAAACTTTTCGCATTAATCTTATCTAATTATTCTAGATGTAACCTCAAATATGCTTATTGTTTGCCGAAAGTCAACAGTCTTATGCAAATTCCGGAATATTTCAAAATAAGTAAAATTTTTTGTTGATTTAAGATTTCAATTACTGCTCTGTCGAAATAAACGAATATTCAGAATATGCTTTACGTAATATGACAAAAACATGTCATGTTAATTAAAATTGGGCCACTGAACTATACATTCACAGCGTACCATTTTATGTGTTTCGATATTATATTGTTGATATATTGACTTTCATCTTTATAAAGTGTTTGTGTTTTTCTTTTAGATGTCCAATATCATGCCAACGAAGAACTTATTATTAGTGGTTGGCAGTCAACAATGACAAAGTCAAAGGACTCGATTAAACAACTTCGGTGGCGTCGAAGCACGGACACAGTCATTTTGTGGCATTCGGTACACAGACTAGTGGTCGTGTATGTATTTCAGCTAATAGATTTCCCTCCAAGCGATAGAAGATGCCTAAGGGATAATTTATCATTGTTATTATTGTTCTAACAAGAGGAATTTTGTGGGTTGTAAATGGTTGTATCAGATTTGTTAAACCCTTCAGCGCACTGTGGTACAGGTCCATGTACAATTGTTAACAAAGTACTGGTCGCATTTATGATCCCAATGAGATAAAATTTGGCACAGCTCCCTAATTTGGCCCAAGGACCAACCCTATTGGGTTTGTCCGATTCGATAATAGTTCACCCAAGTCACAATGTTTGTCCGATTGAGACAAAATTTTTCACAGCGCACATAGAGGAAATTTATAGTAAAAGTTGATTATAACCCATAAAAATCGCATTTATTGTACGATTGAATTATATTTATAACTAACACAATATACGTCTGATAAAGTGACACAAACTTCCAAAACTATCCTAATACAATGTATTTGATAAAAATCGGTTCATATTTATATATAGTCACCATATCACCATAATTCAATTAGACGATTTTTTCATAATGCCGCCAGTTTATACCAAATTTTATGATTTATCCTGACACATTACTATTAAATGTATGAGTATCCTTAAAATCGTAAAAAAAATAAAAATTAAAAATTATAAAAAAAAAATATTAATGGCAATAGTTATTAAGTTGTGAAAATGCAAATATCTTTATTACATTTTGCCATGCTTGTCTTCCTCGGGAATATAATAAAACAACCTTTTATTGAAAAAATTAAGTTTTCTCTAAAATATATCACTTTCCTGTTTACCTAATTTCATAGTTCCAAAACTGTTTTCTTTCAGTATCGGTAAGCTCCATTGCCTGGTGAGCGGGATTGAATAATCTCAGATAGTTTGGTATGGTTATAGCGAACGCGGAAAAGTGTAACCTAATGAAATTGAATAAAATTCGATTTTTTTAGTTTTGTACAACTTTTGTTGCATATTTTCCCTCTGTGCATCATACAGAATGTATCAGAAGTTTTTTTGATATCGGTTTAGATTTAGATATAGCTCTCATACGAGTATATATGTTGGTTCGATTTTAGGTAAATGGTGCACCAAAGACCCATAGTTTGTCCGATTGGCACAAAGTGTGCATTGAATTGTATATAGAACGACGGCTGTTAATCAAAAGTCGGCTCCATCCGACTTTTGTACATCCCTTACCGGATTTAACTTGTATTAAGAAGACTTTTCAAGATTTCGTCTGCTTATTATTAATTACTGATTTTATTTATGAGGTAAATATTTTTATTAATCCTTATTATAATGGAAATTATTACAATTTCCGGAATTATATCTTTGGTTAATAACACATCTACATATATTTGTACCAATCCTGATGAACAATCTAGCGTATCATCAAACAAGTGCGGTGTTATAAACCAGAAATTACATTCTTTCGTCAGACCAATGTTCACACCAGAAAAAATTAGAAAATTACAAAAACAACAAGTACAGTGTAAATATAAATATTCCACCATCCCGTGGAATTACATAATAGTAAATGTTTTGTCATTATTTTCATGTCGCTGGCACAACACTCGCCGCACTCGACGCTGTTAACACTACCACAACGGACCTAAACGGAGGTTTTGTCATAAAACCTGACCAGTAAAATCGGGTTATGAATGCATTAGAAGTACAATAAATGAGTGAAGATGACAGCGTTTGACGCTGGCATCCATAAAATATTTTAATCGATACAAAATGCGGTTCAGTTGTTCTAACATGTACACAATTTATTAGAGGCATATTTGATATATATAAATTTTACTGGCTTCCTCTAGTATGTATTAACTAATAGCTGCTGGTGAACGACCATCATTCAGTAGACTTGTCAGAGAATATTAATGTTATGGATTAAGGTCAATAATTTATTATCGATTCGTAAATGTTCATGCTTAGTTGTCTGTCATTAGTTAATTTAATTAGAATTATGGGGATAAATGGGAAAGACAAGAGAATCAAGTGGTGCCCTACATTTTTACAATTTAGGATAATCAACATTAAAGATTTTACGATTATATTCCTAAATATTTGAGTTAGCATAGTAATGTGAGTTATTCTTTTGTCATACGAATTTTTCAAATCTTTCAGACAACGAGAAAGGCATTTGGATTAACTTCCTAATCCCTGAATACCAATTACATTTGTCGTAAAATTATGGAAAATGTTCATTAACTTGAGACGTGGTGAAATATTTTACCCTCCAAATGGATTACAGTTAGAAAATTGTGCCGAACTAGTAGTTATTTACAGAACCCTAATAACTACATTCTAATTGGAACTACGACCCACGTTAATGCCTAACTATCACACTAGAAAATAACCGCCACACGCAAAAATATGTTAGATATGTAAAACTGTCAAAGCTTCAAGTATGTCCAATCAATCATTAAATAATGGTAACTAATTTTATTAATATTTAATTATTACCAGCTGCAAAAATATGTCGAAATGCTTGTACTGCTCTCGACACATTTTTTAATGAAAATGTGGCGAGAAATGTTATTATGTATGTAATATGAGCCTGAATTATTTATTAGTTGAATTTTGTCCGACAAGTTCATAGATTGCAGATTTTAAAATACCAATGTGTAATAACTTTAAAGAACTAACCCATAACTTTAAATACTTAACCCATTAGTGCACTGCATCCGTTAGTGACGTTATACATCTTATATATGCATATGTCTGAAAACTAAACCGAATATGATGATTGTTAAATAAAGTCGTTCGTTATAAAAAATTTCACTATATCCGAAATTCATTATAAGGGTAGAGATTTGTATGAAATATATGATTTCAAACTGCAGGATCATTGAATATGTTAGCTATTAGAAAAAGTGCGTTATAACCTGTGTTCGACTGTTCATTTTTATTACTCCTAGGATGGGATATATCGATCCACTATTTTAGATAGCCCCCATATAACGATGCCCACAAATATTCGGTTTTTGGTTATATTATTCACTTTTTTAAACAGAATTAAATCCAATTTGATATTTGGGATTCTCATTGGATGGAATTCCTTACCAAAATATCAATATTCTTTCACGTTTTTAACCGAATTTATTGTAATTTCAAATTTAGGTTATTAGGGGTGTCAATCTTCCCCTATTCAAATTGGAAAAAATCGGTTCAGATTTAGATATAGCTCCCATACATATTTTCGTCCGATTTCATGTAAATGGGGCACCAAAGCCCTTATATATCTTTCGATTTGGACGAAATTTGACATATCGTAATAAATTAAGCCTAGAATGATGTGTGTTAAGTTTCGTGAAAATCGGTACAGATTCAGATATAGCTCCCATACATATTTTTGTTCGATTTTGTGTAAATACTAATATTTTTCTTTCGATTTCACGAAATTTGTTTGTGTTAAGTTTCGTAGTCGGTTCGATTTAGATATAGCTCCCATATATAGTTTCGTCCGATTTTAGGTAAATTGTTTACTGAAAAACTAAAGTTTGTACACTGACACACAAATGTGTACCATGTACTGAAGTTAATATAAATTAATCTTTGGCAAATTTCGTTGATTTTAGGTTAATAGTGTACCTAACTACTAATGTTTGTCCGATTGACACGAAATTTTGCACAACGTATCAAATTGAGAATAGAATGACGTTATTGCAGATACAGACATAGCTTCCATATATATTTCGAACGGGTGTCTGATTGAGTTTAAATTATGAACAGTGCGGCATACCGAATAGCTTGTATCAAGTTTGCTTTAAATTGATTTACATAAATTTGAAATTTAGCATAGGTTGCAGAAAGGCATGTGTATGGATTGATGTTAGTCGGTTTACTTATAGATAAAGATCACATATTTAAATTTATTCACTGTAACTATAAAGTAACTTCGGGTAATGTGGACCACCATTTTCTTTTTTTGATATTGTGGGCGTACCAACGGTAAATACTGAAAACACATTGTTTTCACAACATAGTAGATTTGTTGGCTAAATATATTCCAGGTCAAAAATTATATATATTTGTCTATAAAAATGTTATTGTATTATATTTCAAAAAACTCTAAGCTCCAAATAAAAATAAATTGGCGGGTAATGTGGACCAGTATGTGTGGGTAATGAGTATCAGAAAGTTAAAGGTAGGTTGTGGTTTGGTTGTGATAAATTTCAATTTATTACACTCTTGGGTAACAATGAAAGCAAAAATATATGGGTTAATGTTTTGGAATAGCCCCCATTTAAGGGTACCGCCCCATTTGCGGTATTTTGAAGGCCATTGCTTCATTATTGCACCTGTAATTTCGCATATCGAGTTTTCGCATATTAAATGCACCCACGTTTCGAACTCGTCCTCATGAAAAGGTCCCACTTTTTTATAGTGGTCCACATTACACGACATTGAATATTTTTATTTAGAAATAATTATCGGCTTCAGAAATTAAAAATCGCAGATTGTAATTACAGCTAAACGTATATTTTTGTTAAAGAAAACAAGAAAAACCACATACCTTCTTTATATTCGAGAAAAACAAAGTGTTCGACTATTTATTTCTATTTATTTCAAGCATTTTCTTAGATATGGGGGGTGGTCCACATTTGACGCATGGTCCACATTACCGGAAGTTACTGTATATGGTTATAATATCCAAATAAATAACTTTTACTACATTTATTACATTATATACATAATACAGGTATATGACGTTTTCGACGTTTACAACTTTTTGACAGTCGAAAAGATAAAAATTCGTTACACGGACCATCTCTGCTGGTGACAGTAGCGTACTGAGGATCTGGAAGGAGCAGTTTTCAAATATTCTGGTATCAAAGATACCTCAGAACCGGCGGAGAAGATACCCCAGAACCAATAAGATATAATGGTATAGATTATACAAACTAGACAAGAAGAGGTCAGAATAGCAATCAATCGGTTGAAGAATAATAAAGCAGTAGGTGCCGATGGGTTACAAGACCAACTATTCAGGACCGGTGGTCAAATGTTAATTAGAACTTCAGTATCCTGTCCCCTTGCACAAAAAAGGGTGATAAGACGATGTGTACAAACTGTAGATGAAATAGTCTCCAAACAATCGCATATAAAGTGCTACCCAGCGTGTTGTGTGAACGACTGAAGCCAATGGCCAATACCATAATTGGATTATACCAAAGCAGCTTCAGACCAGGCAAATTCACTACAGACCAGATTTCACACTGCGCCAAATACTATAAAGCCGCATTCGAAAGCTCAATTTTCTCTGAGGTGTTTAAAGCCATGTCTGCGTTCGACATTCCTGCAAAATTAATACAGCTATGCTGGATAACTTTAACTGGCAGAAGATCAGCAGTCGGAAAGTGTAATATAATTTAAAATACATTTTCATCTTGTTGTTCACCGTCCGTCCATCAAACAGATAGCGATCATTAAACACTGCTCTGTTTTTTTTCTCTCTTATTGCCTTACTGTTGTAAGAGGTTTGCTTAGTCTAGTTAATCGTGATTATCATTCTTTTCTATCTATCCACCAATCAGCAAAGACCTCGAAATTCTTTTGTGAGAAGTAAAAATTTCTAATAGAACTAAAACCTTTTCAAGCCCACGTGCAAAGTTATTACTTAAAATTCTTTAAGTATAATTCTTTAAATATAAATTCTAACTTAAATAAAAAAATCGAGAGGTAAATATTTCCTATTAAGTGCAAAGTGCAAAATTACAGTGTAATATTTAATTGGCAGAAAATATACCTCAGAGCCGCCACGCGGCTCCCTCGATTTTTCCAAAGTACCCAACCATAAAAGATTAGAAATTCTAACCGTAATCGAGAACAAAACCCTGATAAATATTGTGAAGGTAAAATTTGATGTACTAAATTTAAGAAAGTGCTAGTGTTTAGATAGTTTTGTTCTCCTTCACAGGCCATAAACCAGTGCGTTATACAGTGTTGGAGGTTCAATCGGAGCCCCACCTAACCTCCATTCTGACAGTACCAGACCTACATTTGTAGCGTAACAAAGCATTGCTGTACTCAACACAACACTACTAGAATTTGATAACACCCTAATGTCTCCCGGACGATCAATCTAATTTGAAACCACCAAAGGGACACATTTTACCCAAAAAAAAAAAAATGGTTGCATAACATCTGTAAAAGAAATCCTGTTAAAATTGAATTTTCTAGTCACGCCGAGGAAGACAACAACATAATCTCCACAACTGAAGTGAATTTAGAAAAATTACAGACTATTTATTATTCTACGTTTATCTAGGGAAATATTATAAAATCTAAAAATCAACCATGCTACATTACATCTAATTTGGATTGCTACACTATTATCACAAATGTTGAAGATCATCAAAAATTGACTTAACTCATTTCATAATCACATTTTACAATCACATAATTTAAGAGAAATTTTGCATGGAGTCACCCATATCCATTATGTAACAAACGAGATGATCAATACATTACAAAGATTTAACCTCAGTAAGTAAGCAAAGCAAAAGAAACAATAGAATTGATCTTTTTATCACAGAACAGCAGCAACAAACAACAACAATAATGGAAGAGGCCTCAACCAACGGTGTTCTTGTTTGGTGAGTAAATTAATCCAAAATTGATACAGCGATCTTTGAATTTTTATACCCTTCACCACACTGTGGTACAGGGTATTATGTCTTTGTGCATATGTTTGTAACAGGCAAAAGGAAACGAGATAGACCCATGGTTCCTTTTGAAAATATGCATAGAATCACTCCGTCTGTCTGTCCATGTATTTTTGTGATCAAAGTACAGGTCGCATTTATGATCCGAATTGGATGAAATTTGGCACAGCTCATTTGTTTGGCCCAAGGACGAAACCTATTGAAATTGGGAAAAATCGGTCCCGATTTAGATATAGCTCCCATATATATATTTAACCGATTTAATGTAAACGGTCCCTATATATCTTCCGATTTGCACGAAATTTGGTACAGCCTAATCATTTAGGTCTAGAATGATGTCTGCCAAGTTTAGTGAAAATCGGTCCAGATTTAGATATAGCTCCCATATATAGTTTCGTCCGATTTCATGTAAATGGTGCACCAAAATTCCTATATATCTTTCGATTTGCACGAAATTTGGCACAGCGTACTGAATTGAGCCTAGAATGATGTGTGCTAAGTTTCGAGAAAATTGGTCCAGATTTAGATATAGCTCCCATATATAGTTTCGTCCGATTTCATGTAAATTTTGCAACAAAGTCCCTATATATCTTTCGATTTGCACGAAATTGGACATAACGTACTGAATTGAGCCTAGAGTGATGTCTGCCATATTTCGTGAAAATCGGTAAAGATTTAGATATAGCTCCCATATATAGTTTCGTCCGATTTCATGTAAATGGTGCACAAAAATCCCTATATATCTTTCGATTTGCACGCAATTTGGCACAGCGTACTGAATTGAGCCTAGAATGATGTGTGCTAAGTTTCGAGAAAATCGGTTCAGATTTAGATATAGCTCCCATATATAGTTTCGTCCGATTTCATGTAAATGGTGCACCAAAAACCCTATATATCTTTCGATTTGCACGAAATTTGGCACAGCGTACTGAATTGAGCCTTGAATGATGTTTGCCAAATTTCGTGAAAATCGGAAAGGTTTAGATATAGCTCCCATATATAGTTTCGTCCGATTTCATGTAAATGGTGCACCAAAATCCCTATATATCTTTCGATTTGCACGAAATTTGGCCTAACGTACTGAACGGAGCCTAGAGTGATGTCTGCCAAATTTCGTGAAAATCGGTCCAGATTTAGATATATCTCCCATATATAGTTTCGCCCGATTTCATGTAAATGGTGCACCACAATCCCTATATATCTTTCGATTTGCACGAAATTTGGCACAGCGTACTGAATTGAGCCTTGAATGATGTCCGCCAAATTTCGTGAAAATCGGTAAAGATTTAGATATAGCTCCCATATATAGTTTCGTCCGATTTCATGTAAATGGTGCACCAAAATCCCTATATATCTTTCGATTTGCACGAAATTTGGCATAACGTACAGAATTGAGCCTAGAGTGATATCTGCCAAGTCTCGTGAAAATCGGTCCAGATTAAGATTTAATGTAAATGGTGCACCAAAGTCCCTATATATCATTCGATTTGCACGAAATTTGACATAACGTACTGAATTGAGCCTAGAGTGATGTCTGCCAGGTTTCATGTTTCATGATATATATATCGATTTAATCTAAATAATGAGTTCTTATGTTGCAGATATATATATATTTTCGTCCGATATATTATATATCTAAATAATGTACCAAGTTCACAAAATTTATGTAGCATAGCGCTTTGAATATATATATCCATGAATGTTGATGTGTGCCAAGTTTAGTGAAAATCGGTTGAGATTTAGATATAGCTCCCTTATATTATAGATTGATTCTCAGTAATTGACGCACCAAGGAACCAATATATGGCTGATTGGAACAAAACGTATTGAAATCAGTATAACCTAACTGTGACAAGTTTCGTTGAAATCGGTTCATATTTGGATATAGCATCCATATATAAGTAAATTGTGCATCAAATTCCTCATATTTGTTAGATTGACATCAAATTTTGCACAACGTACAAAATTGAGCATAGTTGGGTTTTCTAGAAGTACAGACCTAGCCCAACGGATGACCTATTGATATTTGTTTGAAGTCGATTTACATACCTTTGTTTCATTGTAACAAACGAATGACATGTTTATGGAAAGGTCTAGGTCGTTTCACATTTAGATAAATATCACATGTTGTATTTCATACAATTTCATGATAATAGTCCTGTTTAATATACCCATAGTGGTGAAGGGTATCATATAGTCGGCCCCGTCCGACTTTACTACTTTCCTTACTGGTTTGCTTTGCTTTTGTGACGTCATCAATAACCAACAACGCATATAATTGATTTTGTGTTTCGCTAGCTTTGAAGTGTTTTGTTCTCTCCATTGAAGTAAACTCGACAAAAATTGTTTTCTATTTCTCTTTCATGAATGAAATTCGGGTTACACTCATGATAATAATCTTAATCATAATTATATTCATTTTAGATGTGTGTAATTATATCGAACGTAATTTTATTCATAATCCATATATTTTGATAATTACAATCACCATAATGATGTTTCGAAATAATCTTAGCCATATATATAATTTAGACCACCCCAGTAAAATATTTTGAATTTTATATATATTTTTTTGAGTTACCTAAAAACTCTGATCAATGAATTTCTTTTGTCTAGCAATAAATGTTAACATTATGAATAGATAAAGCCTCTAGAGTTTTCTTACAAGGTGTAATCGCAAAGTGACTTAACTGCTCATATAGGGATTTTAGGTACAAAAAAATGTGCAAAGCTATTATCATAGGTCGGGAGGGTATTGAGCACAGGACTCCAGTCCACCCGGAGATCCAAAAACGTATTTTGATTGATATTTGCTCCGCTTCCGTAATTTTGACCTAACTTGGGGAATATTTGTTGTCAGCTTTTGATGTTGTGGTCAATCCATAGTAATTTGTACTTTTCTTCTTTAGAAACTTAGGGAGTCTATAATAATTGTATTTCTGGTATGGACCACAATTTGGTAGGGAGTTGAGAAGAAAGAACCACCCCAATCCCGGCTGCTAGCTAGCCCCATTAATGGCTCCCGTCTATTCTCAACCCCAATGAACTAAATCAATTTTTATCTTTATGATCAATCTGAAGTGGTATCATTACAAATGACCTCTCGGAGACCTTCAACAACGTACGAGGGTTGAGATAAGGTGACAACCTGTAGTGCGACCTTTGTAATATCCTGCTGGAGAAGGTCATACTAGATGCAAATGTGAACAGAAAAGCGGGTTGGGCAGTAAATGGAGTGTTTGAGAGAAATGTTTTTTGGAAATATCTATAAAACGACAGTTCGGTGTTGCCTTGATCGTCGTTATAAGCGATTTCGACTGTATGTCCATGTTGTAATATAACCCCACCACATTCCGCCCAATTTTAGGGTTTTTATAGTCCTTGAAACATTTTCCAACTGTATTGACTATTTTAACTTCATCGCTGAAAATATAAACATGCCCCATATTATTGCCCCTTTCAATTTTCTATTTTGAAGATGTTTATCCCTATTTTCACACCGTTGTTGCTGTGATTAGAAAATCCGTATCCGCAGTTAAATTATTAACTTAGTGAAGTTAACAATACATTTAAGGGCCATTTATTTCCATGGTGGAGGGCGTTGAAAGTTCGGAATTCGTTTCAAATTTACTATTGAAAATTAAGTAACATAATTAGATACATGTAAATTCCATTAACATTTTTGGTACATGTATCTAAATGAGAACATTAATTTAACATTTTTAACATGAGTATGTGTGAATATTTCTTGTCGCCTTGTGCGTTATTTTGGCCGCCTTAAGCATTTCATTGTATGTTAATACTGACAACACTTACTCGAAGTTTGTATTTAGTACTGGGAAAAAGCTATTCTTTAAGTGTCCTATATTTTGTGCACCCTGCATCTTATATTTGAATACAACATGCTTTTTTGCCTAAACTTGGTTAACACGAGACTAATTATACTAATTGTGAAGAATTTCTTGCGGATGCTGATTTTACGAATATGAAGTCATCCAAGCATTCAGGCATTTTCATTCAGAGTCCTTGACACATACATTAAGATAATTCATAGGGCAATTATTCTGAAAAGGAAAGTGTTGAAAGCAATATTTCTTGGTGTGGGTTGTTTTGTTTATTTTACTAATAAATAATTAGGCCAAAACTGAGAACACAACTATCTTCGTAGAAATCGCTTTAAGTTTGTGTTTTCTCGGCTATGCATGAACTACCAAAATTATAGAACATATTTTAAACTTTTCAATATGAGTGTGTTTATATGGGTTTTTAAATATATGTATACTTAAAATCGATCGATAATATATAAGGGAGCTATATCCAAATCTGAACAGATTTTCACGAAACTCGGCACACATCATTCAAGACTCATTTCAGTACGCTATGCCAAATTTTGAGATTAGATGTTGGTTCTATTTAATAAGTAGGGTTGATATATGGCCTGTTCCACAACCAGCAAGAATGCACAATTATTTACTACAATAACCAGTTTTAATTTGTGATATCTGAAAAATATAGCACAAATTAATATAATCTTGCAGTACAGGGGCAGACCAATGAGGAACTGATGTATTATACTATTGTATTATAAATGCACGAAATTTATGTTGAGCTTGAATTTTTAATAGTGCTATGTGAATTAATGTACAGGGTGTATGTTTGGAGGTGGATTTCATCATTCATCTAACATAGTTATTTTAGAAAATGCGTACTACAAGTGTACGATAATTTATTCATGGTACTGTTATATGGGGAGCTACACCGATATATACCACTTGCAATACCAAACATCAAAGGAGTACTAGCAATATCTGTGCAAATTTTCAGAGCTCTATCTTGAATATTGCGATCTCTATCGTGATTTCAACCGACGAACAGACTGATAGATGGACATGCGTAAATCGACATAATTTGTTATTCCAGTGTTACAAAATAAACATTATTGAACCGTTTCATAGTGTTCTGTACCGTATAGGTACACTTCAATAACTTACTGTACCGGTATACAGACCCTAAAAATATTTTTAGCGTTACTGTTCCGGAGCACAACGAAAATCATAGCGTACCGGCTGCGGTATACTACAAATCGTAGTGTACACTAAAAATCGTTGTGTTCCACTATTCGGAACAATGCAAATCGTAGAGTTCCACATGGCGGAAAACTTAAAATCGTAAAGTTACACTTGTCGGAACACAAAAAAATTTATTTATTTACTTTAATTTTTTTATGAAGATATTTCAGACCTAAACACATGTTTACTTGTTTAATTTACCGCTTCTTAATTATTGTAAATATGTCATAATTTCTGCCTTTATGATCTGTGTGGCGAGGGCACAGGACAATATTTTATTTCAGAATTTGACACAACCAAAAAGACCGCAGAGTTGTGTGAAATTATGATTGACTAAATGAAATGAAATTAATAATTCTTAGAGCTTCCATTGACTAATTGTATACAATGTTTGTAACCGCAACATAAAGATATTTGCCAGCGCCTTCTATATGTGTAAGGACTTCAACAACAAAAACTTTTGCACATGCAAACCCCCCATTACTCCTCCGATTTGTAATTAAATGTTTGCCCTACATTGCGTTTCAGTGGTATTGAATCTTTTCTAATTTCCTGGAAACACAGGAACGAATGGAGAGAGTGTGACAAAATTCTAAGTGGTGGTCTCATTGGTTTGACGCATACGTACACAGCAGTTGGCTAACAATGTTGGTTTTGGCACTAGACGTGACATGAGTGGTTAAAATAGTACAACAAAAAACAAAAGTTTTAAAAGTGGATATTCAAAATATGTTTTGCGGTTGAAGTAAGCACAACAGTATATAAATGTTGGAAAATGTCAAAACAACAACTAATAATATTGAGCTAATAAATATTGTAATTTGTTTTTTATACGTTTAAATTCAAATTTAATACCAGCGATTAATTTTGTGCCAGAAAACAACAGCGATTTACAATACCGAGATGGTAAACTGTCATACAGGGAAAATGCGAATTTTGAAGGAAAATTAAATTGCCATAAAAAGGATAATATGGCAAGTTCGTATTTTTAAGGAATAGAAGGCAGGGAGGTCCGTGTGACAAATTTTTATGTTTTCGACTTTCAAAAAGATGTAAACGTCGTATACCTGTATAATATGTAATAAACGTCATTTATTTTAATGTTATTACAATATACAGTTATTTTCAAGAATATATATTATTTTCACATGTATCTGACTTTTCCTTACTAGAACTGATAAAAAATTCTAAACTTTTTCGAGAAGAAAAAGTTGAAATTTGTTATGGATTCGAGTAGATCATGCGTAATTACCAAATTGATTAATGGAAATAGTTACTTTGTTAAAAACCTAATGGTTTTGGATGGGTTTCCGAAGTTTCTGACGTATGTATTATACATCGGAAATGTATGTCATTTACATCAGTTTCTGAAGGACCATCTCTGATAAAAAGATCATATTCGCAAAAAACTACTGTATAACTACTAGTTTATATTTTTTGGTATATATAAGCTTATGTCCGCATTTCAAAAATTCGATATTGAATCTTTTCAACATATATCAGATTTGATGTATTTAAGACGTTTTATTTGGAATATGTAAGATATGAATTTTGGAGGGTCATCCATTTCGTGGCTTCAATAGTATACGTAAATATGAAATATTTTGTTCGTGGTATATATTTTTTATTAAAAAGATTGAACACTGATATTATGTTTGAGTCTCTTTTGATTTTCAGGTAATTTTCGACATATACAACTTAGTTATCATATGACAATAACATTTCAAATTGACGGTGACAGTTTATTCCAATCTGTATAAAAAATCACTCAATGTAAATTCATTTTTTGTCACAAAATTTCATGGATGTCGTCGGAATTAGAAAATATTTTGGTCGTTTGGGATACCGATATGATAGATGTCATAAATTACAAAATCCGTATTTATGTGAATACAAGTTCTCTACAACACCGTTATAAGTTGCAATTACCAATTTAACTTTTTACCATCCAACTTTTTACCCTCCCATGGCGAATGGTGTAATTATCATTTTACCAAATTAAGTTTTACAATTTTTCATCTCGATTATTTGATGAACACATGCAGCAGCAGTGTTATTGTACAAATATTACACACTAGTATTCAGTTTGCATATTTGCTATCGCTTAAAAACTAATTGTCACTACGTAAACAATCTGCATTGGCACGTGACGTGCACATATGGCTAGAAGTATTTGGCTTGATAGCAGAACCAGTTTACTTTGGTCAATAGTACAGAGCAAATACACAAATAGAAGGTAAACTACGCTTTGTATTTTACGTGTGCAATTAAAAATAAGCGTTTTTCTCATTGAATGATGGTAAACTTATACATGCAGTCATGTTTTACAATCCCTCGAATAAGAGCCCTCCCAGCCGAGGAGGTACCACCACAATTTACCAGGGAATATGTTGCAGATGTCATTAATCCAAAGCCGGGTGGAACCGGATGGAATTTCAATGATAATGTAAGCAGGATATTCCAGCTACTGAAGCCTCTATTCTGGCATCCTTGTGCCTGAAGAGTTAAATCGTATTGTTCGATTTCACTTCTGTCACGAATAGATAACACACTTGAGGCGCTACTCCTCCTACCGACGAAAAGCAGTTTTCAAGGAGCCCAATACCACAAGGCCTATGGCCTATCAAAGGCTTTCGATGCATTGAAGAATGCCAAAGCGTTGCATGATCGTTTTATCATCTGCATACATAACTATGTCTATGCCGTTTGATGGTTGTGATGTCACAATGATAGTTTTGAATAGTTCAAAAATCGTGATTTCTGAGTTAATGATGCGGAATTGTTCGTTATATCAGATTTCATGTTGTGTAAAACATTCATATAGAGTAATCTGGACTATGTAGACCCATATATTTGCAAAATGCTTGAAATATGACAAATCTCAACAACCCTTGAAGATATACCCGACTTATTGTGTCAGCATCAAACTTTAAACGCGATTTTTTCGAATGAGATTTTTTACCAGAGGCTAACTCCATTTTGTGTTTTTGTGCGAATTTAATAATACTAGTTCATACCAGAGCCAGACATGTAGCCTTTCGAATTTTTGAAATAAGATGTTTCAGTTGCGGAAATCAAGAGCGCCGACAAAACCATCAAACCACTAAAAAGTTGACAAATATTCATTATTTTCAGTAGGAAGATTTGATTTGATCAAGAGAATGTTCCGATCTGTAAGATGTTTCAGTTGCGGAAATCAAGAGCGCCGACAAAACCATCAAACCACTAAAAAGTTGACAAATATTCATTATTTTCAGTAGGAAGATTTGATTTGATCAAGAGAATGTTTCGATCTGTAACAAACGGAATAAAAACCAAGTAAGGAAAATAGCAAAGTTGGACTGGGCCGACTCTATGTTACTCTTCACCACAATGGGTATATTCTACATATGTATTCTAACAGACATCGCCTCTTCGAGGCAACATTGACATGAAATTGAACGAACTTAAATATGTGATCTTTATCTAAAACTATACCGACTAACATTAATCCCAACACATGTCATTCTGCATCCTATTCCAAATTTTTTAATTTGGTAAACACACGATATTTGGTATGCTTCACTGTTTAAAATGTTAAATCAATCTGGCACCCATTGATTATTTGGTGTACAATAAACATGAATAGATCGAAATTGTATAAGGAAGCTATGCTATATCTAAATCCGAACCGATTTCAAGGAAACTCGCCAGAGATTAATTTATATTAATTTCAGTACGTTGTGTTAATCGGCTTAGCTAAGGCCCTTGGCACCATTAACTTAAAATCAGACAATAGTAAATATAGGAGCTATATGTAAGTCTGAACCGATTTCAAGAAAAGTTGGCACACGAATGGATATAGTAACTGCAGTACATTGTACAAAATTGTGTGCAGCCAGCCTAACTTAAAGTCTTTAGTGCAAAATTAACATAAAATCGGACGAAAATATATATGAGAGCTATATATAAATCTGAAACGATTTTCACGAAACTTAGCACACATCATTCTGGACCTAATTCAATACCCTATGCCAAATTTCGTGCAAATTTTCTCGAAACTTGGCTCACGTCATTCTAGACTCAATTCAGTACACTGTGCAAAATTTCGTTCAAATCGGAAGATATATAGGGACTTTGGGAACCATTTTCGTAAAATCGGACGAAACTATATAAGGGAGCTATATCTAAATCTGATCCGATTTTATTCAGTTTCAATAGAGTTCGTCCTTGGTCCAAATGAATGAGCTTTACCAAATTTCATCCAAATCGGATCACAAATGCGACCTGTACTCTGTTTACAATTTAACATCTACAGACGGACGGACATGCATAAATCGACTTAAAAAGTGATTCTATTCATATTCTCAAAAGGAACCATGTGTCTATCTCGTTTTCTTTTGCCTGTTACAAACATATACACAAAGACATAATACCCTCTACCACAATGTGGTGAAGGGTACAATTAATATACACTCCACCGTACCGTGAACGGTATAAAAATGTGACATTCTGACTAGTCGAGTTCATTGAAATTGCAATTATTTTTTTTAGAATTATTTAGTGAACCAAACGATACTATTCAATATGTTTCCCACATCTCTTATTTCAGTTTTTGTTTTACAATCTGACAAATATTTTTTAACACAATTAAAAATAGTCTATGAATCCAATTGATGCATGCAACAAGTTCTGCTGATAAGCCAGTATTCATATTCATTATTTAATTAAACGTTGAATAAAACTTTTGCAGATTGTTTTAAACTTCGCTCCCAACAAAACACACCGCTCAGGTAATGGCTTCCTTCCTCCCAGTTATCCGTTCCCCGCAATACGCTGTGTGATATAGTGACATTATATTCACTTGCCTCCTTTGGATAGCGTACTCCTGTGGGAATCGTGTGTTCACACCTCGTTTGGCGTCAGATTCGTGGGAATGTGATGGGTGGGGGACGGCATGAAATCAGCTGCTCACTAGCATCAAAGACATCCGTGTGACAGAGTCGACAATCTGCTATTTGTTTTCTATTTCAAATGTCGTTAGGCGTGCGGCTGTTGGTGTGCGGGTTTAATTTATGGCCTCATGGGATTTACACAGCTTTGGAAGAGCCCTTTGCAGCAGTAACTAGAGAAGTTGGTAACTTGTTTGTTGTTTTTGTTTGTGGGTGAATGACAGACGATTTACAACGCCCGCTCGCTCGCGATTGACTTAATTTAGTGAAACGGATAAAGTTGTTAAAAACAAGGAGTTGGCGAAAATTGTTGTGCATATCACTTACTCACTTGGTTTATCACATAACAAATTTGTGTGCTTGTGAGAGTCGGTGGCTGTGTAGGATATTTTATGGGCATTAACGTGTGTACTTACTGTTTGCGTACATACCGGTGTAAAATACTTCTTCTACAGAGGGAGAAGTGTCTTAATTATTCTTCATATAAATTAGGCACCTTATTAATAATAAGTAGTAAATGATTTACGTAATATTCGAGTTGTACCTACCATGAGTGACATATTGTCAAAACAAGTTGTTGTTCATGAATTCATTCATGTTTTCTTGTTAGTATTCGCTGACAAGTAAAATATGATGTCGTTGACAATACAAAAATCGACATTTTTTCACAGGGTATTAATTACCCTGTGAAAAATGTCGATTAATACAAAAGTGTGGCAATTTAATATAATTTAAAATTCCGAGAGCAGAGATCTAATGGTACAACTTACATTAATTACAATATATAAACAGAAATATCATCCAAATTCAATGACACAAAAATGTAATAAATATTAAATCAAACCAGTAAGGAAATGACCACAGTCGGACGACCACGACTTTATTAAACCCTACAACACTTTATATGTGCTCTATGTACGCAAAGAGAGGGCAACATCTTTTTCTTTTAATTGGTTGTAGACTACGTAAATATTTAGCAACATCTTGACTTTGTAAGAGAGACATAAATATTTGTTCTATTTTGGATAGCTCATAAGGATATGAACTTATATTGGGACAAATTGCATATGCATAAGTAGTGGCAAAAAAATTAGCAAAACGTTCTGCTATTTCTGGGTTCTTTTTACAAACTCCGTATAATTGTTTTTAAAAACTCGGAGCGCTGGGTCATATAAAAACCCACTTTTTGCCTGCTATTTAAGAATACGACTTGGAGAGTATGTGGTTTCAACAAGACGGTTTCACATGTCACACAACTCGAGCGAATATGGCTTTATGTGCAAGAGCCATTCCAGGCCGCATAATTTCTTGTCGTGGCGATATCAAATGGTATCGAAGATCGTGCAATTTGACACCATTGGGGTCACGGAAAGGCTGTGTATATGCAGATCAATTAAAAATCAATATTGTTGGTATTTCTTATACTAAGGCCTTTGTTGGTATTTCTTATACTAAAGAATGAGTTCATTTTCAACCCAAATTGGTTTTAATTTGACAGAAAATATACTTTTGACTGTAATATTTTCTTCAAAAACGTTATTAATTTTTGTTTAATGTTTTGTATAGTCTACCTAACAACTCTTGTGGAATATTTTAAAAATTGGTTTGGAGGATTTCATTTAAATATTTAGTCCTCTCGCTGCGATAGTATATGGTGAAGCATGGTCTTGCTTTTATTTGTTAATTATTCAATTGTCTTTCGAATGAACTCCGATCTTGTTCACCACGAGCAACATGCACATATAAATTTCAAACATTCTACTCATATTCCCAGTCATATACTAAATTGAAAATAAATTTGTCATATTCCTTCTGCAATGCACAGAAATAAAACTTCTGTTACATTTTATGCAACATATCTCGGCTGTCAGGTTGTCTCGTTATTGCATGTCACCATGTTTTACAAATGCTTACGCAGAGTAAAAACTTCGTAGTAATGACTTTATGTATTCTTCATTAATGTTCACACAAATATGCACATTATTATTCAGATATATATGCAAAATGTCTGTTAGTTTGCAAAATTTTATTTGAATAGTTAGTTGGTGTGTAACATTAAGGTGGCTCACTTAAAGTTTTCACATTTGTATACCCTACAACACGCTGTGGTATATGGTATTATGTATTTGTGCATACGTTTGTAACAAGTTACTTCAGAGGATATTTATAAAATAACTTCCTGAGTGTCTGTCCATGTATTATTGTAAAGAAAAATCAGTTACGATCCGAATGATATGAAATTTTGCATCGCTGTTTTATTTGACCCCAGAATAAGACGTATTGGAATTTGTGAAACGTTTTATCCAATTCCATCTTGGTGTACCCATTGACCCTCCTGTTGTATTATTGGGACGAAATTTCACACTGCGCATAAAAAATTAAATTCTAATACATCTGACTGAATAATAAGAAATTATTCTCCGGAACTAAGTTTTTTGAAGACGTGAAAAAATCGATGGGCTCTACGATGGCTAAAGCCAACTGTAATTTTTTCGATAGTCATAATTAATTGTAATGTTCAGTTTAAATCATAACATTTGGTTTAAGCCTTTAAAAGAAAAAATCATATGTTTCACAAAGGAAATGTGAATAATGTGAACCGGTCAATATTCCTCTCTTCCAAGAATTTTGATAATTTTCGAATTATGCTTTCATGAAATCCTTGCATTTTTGGTATATAGTGTCTTCGGCAATTCCTGATAAAATTTTGGTATACAACTTTAACCCTCAACCGACTCATTGAAGGGGGCTTTTCGGCCCCCTTTTCCAGAAGTGATTGCAAACTCATTCAAAACGGGGTAAAAGGTGCTCAGAATATTCTACAGAAATGTTCGCCATAATGTTTTACTATAAGTCTATTAATAGACTAAAACTTAAAAATCAGCCTAAACTAGTTTTTACTCATTTTCCCCCAAGATGTCGCTTTTGAAAGATGGTACAAGGAACAAAAATATTCTCCATCAATTTTTAGCATAAGTCACTGAACAAGAGAAATCTGTATATAATATATATAACTAATATATAGTCATACATTTTGAACAAAAAATTCAAAATGTTCTTGTATTTTTTTTTTTTTTTCAAAAAAATTTTTCCCAGTACTTTTTCGACTCAGCGCATAAAAGTAATAAGAAACTTAATTTTAGGTATATTATGTCAAGAAATAAAATATTCTACGCCAAATTCCACTGTAAGTCCCAAAACAAACTATATATTTATATTCCATAATTTTTAAGAAAATTCCTGCATAAAGTTTTCTTTATTAACAACAATTTTGTTGCTGACTTCAGTTTGTGTTAATACCACACCTTGCAAAAAAATGCCAAAATCTGCAATAATACTGCATGTTATGAGGATTTCAAAAATCAAATTTTGCTCACCCTGTCACACAGTAAAATATAAAACCATGAATACCTCGTGAGCGGAGCTGGTATGGCTTCATCCGAAACAACAAGATTAACTTTTTACTACTTGTTTAGGAATTGCTTTCAGTTTATGATCCGAGTCCATCAACTTGGGCAAGCGTGGGTAACGATCCTTCAGTGTTCGCTAAACGAATTAGAGTCGGGGAGTCCAGACTCGGAGTGTAGCGATTTTATTGGAATTTGGGTTTTCTAGTACTACATTTGAGAAGCAAGATTCTAATCTAGTATTGGTTGTATACAATGGTAGTAGATTCAGAGGTGTAATTTTATGGTACTATTTACAGATTATTTACATAAGTGACCCTTAATTTCAAATATTTAAATGTTAAATGAGCTAAGTGTTTACACTATCGTAAATAAAATACATAATTTGAATAAAAATAGAGTTGGTCCGTTTCAGCATTGTTTTACTCTTAGGTTGATGGAATTAAATGGCAAATATACATAGTAATATCTGAAAGATGTTTCATATGAATTTTAAATCTGTAATGATGCTGTTAAAATGAAGAAAGTCGTCACACCAATATCTCAGGCATTGTGTACATTTATATTATTACTAGCATATGCCCGCTACTTCGTTAGCGAATGTGGGTAATATTTAAACATGTATTAACATATTATTTTATTTTCAAAGAAGACTGCATATGCCAGAAAAACTAAAAGCCAGAAAAACCCCACACATTAATATCGGCCATAAATTGAATTTGACTACTATTTAGTACCAAATTGCATGAGTCGAGCCAACTCTATCGGTTCACCCACAATTTAAATTGTACCAAATTTAGTACACAATAGCGATCCTAAAACCAAATTTCATGGTTCCAACTCTATCGGTTCACCCACAAATCAAATTGTACTAAATTTACTAATGGTTCACTCCTCTAATGGTTCACTCCCAATTCAAATTGTACCAAATTTGGTACACATTAGTACAAATTTCTAAAACTTTTTCATATCTCAATCTTACACCTCAACAGTGATCCTAACTCCAAATTTCATGATTCTAGCTCTATTGGTTCACCTAAAATTCAAATTGTACCAAATGTAGTACCATTTAGTACCCATAAGTATTCATTTCTTAAACGGAATCATGATCCCAATCCCACACTCCTACAGTGATCCTGACTCCAAATTTCATTGTTTCCGCTCTATCGGTTCACCCAAATGCAAACTGTACCGATTATAGTTCGATTTAGTACTTTGCGTACACATAAGTAACAAATTAAATTTGTACCAAATATAGTACTTTTCGTACACATGAGTACATCAACCCTTATTCGCTGCATATCAACCCTTATTCGCATTCCAAATTTAAAGTTTTTAGCTCTATCCATTCACATGCTACGACATTGTACCACATTTAGTACATTTTAGTACTTTTGGTATACATATAGTTCGAATGTCCAAAAAATCCTTTGCTTTATCTATTTTACACTCCATCAGTGAACCACTTTTTAAATTTAAGAGTTCTAGGTCTACCGGTTCGCCAAATATAAGTGGTTTCGCATTTAGTACTTTTCGTACGGTTCTAGTACGAATTTCAAAAAACCCAGCCTTATCTGTCACCTTTGGACCAAGAATGACCTTTACCCAAAATTTCAAGATTCTAGCTTCAGCCGTTTCGTCTGGGCTTTGATGAATCGTTAAATCAGTCAGTCAGTCAATCACTTTACTCTTTTATTAGTATAGATATGATATTAATAAATACAATGTATATTTATTGTTATATGCATGCCATAATATATATAAATGAAAAAGTACATTTATTTTTTTTTTTAATTTTAAAGTGGGTATAGCTGATGACAACAAATATTCAGTTATCAACGACATTGTAAGCGGATATGTCGTCAACGACAGATCGAGTAAGTTGCGACATTTGTATGAAAGTTTCGTCAAAAATCTCATATTGTTGTCTGTAAAGGTTCTTCAAGGAATTGACACTGTCTTACTCGATTCGTTAATGTTGTCTGCAAGACACTTTCTACTGGGTTGTTCCAGTCCTTCATTTACATTCACTCCAATAGTTTACACCTTAGTGCATATACACTGGTGGCGAAAACTAAAGCAATTAAAATTGCAATCTGTAAGACAAAAATAAACTCATAGTCAAAGTTTTTTTTTTTCAGAAATAAGTAGGTAATTCTATGGCAATTTGTTGATCAGAAAGAACTGATATTATTTTGATATTTATTTTGCAGGAACGTTCACTACCGATTAAGTGGCATAAAACAGACTTTTAATTCTAGAAATCACGTATTTATTTTTTGAATATTTCTCCAAAATAATTGTTGTGATACACTTTTTTCTTAATCACTGGTAATTAGTTGTCTAATTGGTATTCTGTATTTCTTCCTTGACATTTTTGTATTTATTTGGCAGCAGGTCAAGATAAAAACCAGATACATGTTATTGTAATAAAATCCAGTTAAAAATTACCTATAGAAATAATTGCAGTAATTATAACGGTAAAAACAACTAAAATTTAAAGCTCATTTGTTTGTACTGTAGAATTACTTTAGTTTTGTCTAAGCAAAAATTAAGACAATTCTCTATTATATGAAGCTCGAACCTCATTTAATGTGTTGCCTACTAAAACATTCACTTTTTCACATATATAGGGTTTATTGAACGTCTTTATTTACCACATACGCAGTGACCTTTTAACATATCGCTCATTTGCTGCAAGAGAGGCATAACTCAAAAAACATGATTTTCGAGTTGATCATGTACGATTGTTCGCTGTAATATACCTCATGTTGTGTAAAAAATTTATATGAATATCTCTTACACACTCTAATTAAGAAGCTGTAGAAGTTCCTCTGTCCCATATAAAGTGTGAATAAATTGAAAACATAAAACGCATTTTCTGCAAAATCGGTTTTTTGAGTTATGAGCGATGTGTGTCAATTGAAAACGTCGAAAATGGATGGGTGAGTTGAATACTTTTGTACGCCCGGTCGGAATATATGTTATGTTGTAATATATAATTGGCTATGTCCATAATTTGTATACCCTTCACCACACTGTGGTACAGGGTATTATGTCTTTGTGCATATGTTTGTAACAGGCAAAAGGAAACGAGATAGACCCATAGTTCCTTTTGAGAATATGCATAGAATCACTTTCTAAGTCGATTTATGCACGTCCGTCCGTCTGTTGGTGTTAAATTGTAAACAAAGTACAGGTCGCATTTATAGTCCGATTTGGATGAAATTTGGCACAGCTCATTTGTTTGGCCCAAGGACCCTATTGAAATTGGGAAAAGTCGGTTCAGATTTAGGTATAGCTCCCATATATAGTTTCGTCCGATTTGCACCGTGGTACACCAAAGTCCCTATATGTCTTTCGATTTGCACCAAATTTGGCATAACGTACTGAATTGAGCCAAGTTTCGGGAAAATCGGTCCAGATTTAGATATAGCTCCCATATACATACAAACTGATCTTGGCGTCATCTTAGATCCTAAACTAAGGTTTAATCTTCATATCGATTCTGGTGTTAATAAAGCCAAGTCTTTATTAGGATTCATTAAACGCTGGCCTAAAGAGTTTTATGACCCTTATGTTACTAAAATATTATTTGTTAGTATTGTCCGCCCAGTCCTAGAATATGGTTGCATTCTTTGGAGTCCGTTTTATAAATGTCACAGTGATAAAATTGAGTCAGTTCAAGTTCAGTTTTTGATCTTTGCCTTGCGTGGCCTAAATTGGAACCCATCGGAATTACTTCCACCTTATAAAAGTCGCTTATTGTTAATTAATCTTCCAACACTAGAAAAAAGACGTTTCATGTTAAGAGCATTATTTATTATTAAATTAACACGTGGTCTGATTGATTCACCTTTTCTTACGGGAGAAATAATTTTTAATGTTCCCTCTCGAAGAACACGTAATTTTGAACCGTTGAAATTGTCCATCGCGAGAACTAATTACGAACTAAACAACCCAATGAGGTCCTTATGTGTAATATATAATAGCATAAGTAATGTTATATGCCTAAGTAGTCCATTGCATGTTATCAAGAATTCTATACTGGGCTTGGAAACAGTAGAACCTGAAATTTGAGCAGCAGTTGCCAAATTTTATATTTTAAATTTTATATTGTAGCTTTTGTTTACTGTTGTCTGTTTAATGTATGTTAATGTAATGTCTGTTTAATGTATCTAATTCTAATTCTTTGGTGTGTACGTGCTCCCTGCGTATAGGGAGGTAGCCCCCTCGGTCGGCAGGGCCGGATGTGAGAGGCGTGGGAACGAGAGTTGAGAGTTGCATTTTTTTGTACGTGCAAATATCGAGTTATCTATTTTGTAAATTCAATTTGCCGCAAAATACAAAATATTTACTGGAAAATTTTCAATTGAACGTAACACATGAAAAATCGGACGTATTTTGTACATGAAAAATAGTATTTATTGAGAATATAATAGCTGACAAATTTAATATTATACCATCATCTTTCTTATAAATTCAAAAGGAACGAATTCGAATGATGTACGTCCAACAGTTTGGTTCCTTAAAATGTTACATTTATTTGTTTTTAATCAAACTATATAACAGGAAGCTGTAAATCATAAAATTTTTATAGAAAATATACCTTCTTTAGAATAGTTTGAAATACAAATCTATATACAGTGAGTGTAATAAGTATTTTGCCTCAATAAAAATTTGACAAAATTCTAATATATACGCTTAAAACCTGCATACTAAAGATGTAAAATGAATTATGTATGATGGGGTATGTTTGTGGACATATTTAGATCTTATTTCTGCAAGAATCACGGCGAAAGATCTATTGGTCTCGAAGATATCGGCCAAAATCTATACCAACACAAAAATGATTATCACAAAAAAGTATTTTGCTTTTTATTATTATTTTTGAAAAAATCATTATATAACACACGCTTTGTCTTTTAATAGTTACCATTGCGGGTAACCACATACTAAAAGCGATTTGGCGACGATTCCAATAAACCACCGAATTTGTTCGCGAATATTTTCTCACATTTACGTTCAATACATTCTCCAGCAATTTTTCATTTAATATATCGTAATTTCTCGTCCTAATCTCAAAATGAGACTATTAGATATGGTCGTCGCGGCATCAAAACATCCCAAATAACTTTAGAATAATAAAAAGGAGGTTTTGCAAAATAAATCGCGAGGACAGGACCCTAAAAACTATTAAAACCAAAATCCGACAAACAAAATATTAAAAAAAATATCGCGAAACCGCATTTTTCAGACTTTGAAAACTTTATGGTCCATTAATATTGATCTAGAAACCAATATATGCGATGAAAATAGCAATAAGAAGGTCAGATTCTAAGATATGAACGGTTTTGTGGCAATAGAAATACATCAAATTTCGAAAATAAATAGATCGACCAGTTTATTCACTGATGCATTTTATTCGCAACTGATTGTATTAAACGGATGTAAAATATAGACTGCGTATTCGTCACCAGCTACTACAGTTTTTTTAAACGCAATAGTATTTGACGAAGAATGATGTTTTCTCCCATCTTCATGTACTGTTGGTAGTTTCTGTTGTTTTAGAACTGTTCACTTCTTTGAATCTGACCACCTTATTGCTATTTTCATCGCATATATTGGTTCCTAGATCAATATTAATGAACCATAAAGTTTACAAAGTCAGAAAAATGGGGTTTCGCGATATTTTAAATAATTTGTTTGTCGGATTTTGGTTTTAATAGTTTTTAAGGTCCTGTCCTCGCGATTTATTTTGCAAAACCTTCTTTTTATTATTCTAAAGTTATTTGGGATGTTTTGAAGCCGCGACGACTATATCTAATACTCTCATTTTGAGATTAGGACGAGAAATTACCATATATTAAATGAAAAATTGCTGGAGAATGTATTGAACGTAAATTTGAGAAAATATTCGCGAAAAAATGCCGTGGATTATTGGAATCGTCGCCAAATCGCTTTTAGTATGTGTAAAAACACGTTGAGGCGAACCAGTTTTTTTATGTTCTCTATCGATTTGTGACTAAGCCACTCATTGCAAGGTCTTCGTGTCAAAATAAAACTAGAATCCAACAAAATGGGGACTACGCCCCTTATGTATCATTTTTCAAAATTTTCACTGCATCTACCTTTAAATGATGCTGACATTTTGAAGCTCGATTTTGAGTGTTTTTTTTAATTTTACTTCTAGTTTTAATACGCAAACAGGAATTTATAAAAATCGATTAAAAGATTATTGTAGTCGCGAATCTGCGTAATTTGATATGTATTTTGGGTATGCAGTATGCACAGCTTCAGAGTAATACTCATCCGAAGGTGCGAATTTTGTGCGATCAAATTTCTAAAAAACCTATTTTTTCGGGCCAAATTTTTAGATCTGTCAACTGAATGATATGGGTACCCGCGATCAATAAGTTTTTTTACGTTTCGGATGATATAAAATCTTCTTCGTGAAAATCCATCTACTAGAACGGCGGGAACTGGCCTTACAAAAACACGAAATTTGGCAAAAAATGTTTTTGAAAATATCGCGGATTTATTTGCGTTTTCTGTGTATCATTTCCGCTTCAATAAATGACCTCATGCGGATTTTGATCTTTTTCGAAAAGATAACTTTAAAAACTTCAGCCGAAAGAGAGATGTACGCAATTTATCTCAAAAATAGATTGTGCTGGCACATCCATGGTTCTTAATGGACCACATTGAAATCGGTATAGATCGATGTATTTTTTTAGGGTGCACACCGAAATCGGATGCGCGTTAATGGCATATGGAGTTTTCGGAAATTATTCGCGTTTTACGATTTTTTGGGTACTTCAATGTACCGTGCGGCACATCTTAGCCGTCAAATGAAATTTCGCAAAATATATATGGATTGGAAGATAAACTTCAGTACTTCCCGGAAACCGCATGCGCATCAAATGATTCTGAGAATTACGCGATTTACACGCAATTTTTACAATTTAAAATGTATATTTCATAATATTACTTTATTTTAATGTTTGTTCCTATTTATAGAATTCTAAGATTTATCGGAAGGGCCTTGATATAATCCGCAAGGCGTATACTTATACACAAAAAGTGATTATTATTATATATGGCAATTTTTCGGCGAAATTCGGGTAAAATACCAGAATAACCCCAAATTTTTTTTCTGAAATTTCTAGTATAAAATTAAAAAAATAAATATGATGACATTTTTTTTCGAACCAAAAACAAATATTTTTCCTCAATATCTTGTTTTCTTGTCGCTGTGATTTAGAAACCGCTACACGGACTTGTGTGATTTCGATATCATTTGATTCATCATGGTGTTTAGATTATGTAGATATTTTTAAATTAATTTTTAGTTGTGTGTATGTCATTAATATGATGAAAATATTGATGTAATCTGCTATATTTTTTTATTTTTCTCATATTTCGTGAATATGTGCAACTTTATCGCGATTATTATAATATATTCATATTCTTATTTTACGGAGGAAGATATATATCAACGTTTTTGGTCAATATAATTCATTTTAAGATTCTTTTCTTATCCCAAAAATTAAAACTTTTTTAAACCTCGATAACTTTTGCGCGCATCAACCAAAAATTTGATCGCGAACGGTTTCGGAGTCAGAACATTTTTACCTATATGTGTACCAAAAATCATTGATGTGCCACAAAAACAAAAAAGCTGATTTTTTGAAAATGGAATATTAAAAAATTGGCAATATTGCCCATATACAGTGAGTGTAATAAGTATTTTGCCTCAACAAAAATTTGAAAAAATTCCAATATATACGCCTAAAGCCAGCAAATTAAATATGTAAAATGAATTATGTATGATGGAGTATGTTTGTGGACATATTTAGATCGTATTCCTGCCAGAATCGCAGCGTAAGACCTATTGGTCTCGAAGATATCGGCCGAAATATATAACAATCCAAAAATGTTTATCACAAAAAAGTATTTTGCTTTTTATTATTATTTTAGAAAAAAATGTTACATAGAACACGTTTGGTCTTTTTATAGTTACCATTGCGGGTAACGACATACTATAAGTGATTTGGCAACGATTCCAATAAGCCACGGCATTTTTTTCGCGAGTATTTTCTAAAAATTTACGTTCAATACATTCTCCAGCAATATTTCATTTAATATTTGGTAATTTCTCGTCCTAATCTCAAAATCAGAGTATTAAATATAGTCGTCGCGGCTTCAAAACATCCCAAATATGTTAAGAATAATAAAAAGGAGGTTTTACAAAACATATCGCGAAGACAGGACCTTAAATACTATTAAAACCAAAATCCGACAAACAAATTATTTAAAAAAATATCGCGAAACCCCATTTTTCTAACTTCGAAAACTATATAGTTCATTATTACTAATTTAGGAACCAAAATATACTATGAAAATAGCAATAAGGAGGTCAGATTCAAAGATATGAACGGTTTTCTGGCAATAGAAATACATCTTATTTCGAAAATAAATAGATCGACCCGTTTATTCCCTACTGCATTTTATTCGCAACTGATTGTGTTAATCGGAGATAAAATATAAAATGCGTATTCGCCATCAGCAACCAGTGTTTTTAAAAGACAATAGGATTTGAAGAATAATGATGTTTTCTCCCAACTTCATGTATTGCTTTTTATTACTATAGCTTTAGAACTGTTCATATCTTTGATTCTGACCCCCTTTTTGGTATTTCCATTGCATATATTGGTTCCTAGATCAATATTACTGGACCATACAAATTTCGAAGTCAAAAAAAATTGGTTTCGCGAATTTTTTTTTAAATAATTGGTTTTAATAGTTTTTAAGGTTCTGTCCTCGCGTTATATTTTGCAAAACCTCTTTTTTATTATTCTAAACATATTTGGGATGTTTTGAAGCCGCAATGACTATGTTTAATACTCTTATCTTAAGATTAGGACGAAAAAATTAAATTAAATACTGATCGATAATGTATTGAATGTAAATGTGAGAAAATACCCACGAAAAAATGCCGTGATGTATTGGAATCGTCGACAAATCGCTTATAGTATGTTGTTAACCGCAATTGTAACTATAAAAGGACCAAACGTGTTTTATGTAATATTTTTTTCTATAATAATAATAAAAAGCAAAATACCTTTTTGTGATAAACATTTTTGGGTTGTTATAGATTTCGACCGATTTCTTCGAGACCAATAGGTCTATCGCAATGATTCTTGCAGAAATACGATCTAGATATGTCCACAAACATATTCCATTACACATAATTAATTTTACATCTTTAGTATGCTGGCTTTTAGACGTATATATTGGAATTTTGTCAAATTTGTATTGAGGCAAAATACTTATTACACTCATTGTATATAAAAATGAATTGCTGTTCGTTAGTCTCGCTAAAACTCGAGAACGGCTGAACGGATTTTTCTTATCTTAGTCTTGAAATGTTCGTGGAGCTTCAGGAAGGTTTAAAAAATCGAAAAACGCGAAAAATTTGCAAAAAAAATATTATGAAGCATATTTGCATTTCCACGAATTTAGTATCGAGCTATTTTGATTGGACCCCTTCGTTTTTGTTATTTGAAAATATTTTGGGCGAAATTGGTAGCGTATCAAGCCTTTAAGCCATGATTTGTCAATTTTTGGAAATTTTCAAAATACGTATGTATCTATGTATGTATGTACTTTATTTTTTTTTCAATTGGATTGTCATTGTATTGAAAATATTTGAGGTGAGAATACAAAAAATAATTAAGAAGTATATCATTGAATGTACACGCGATCATTGTATGCACACGTTTTCCAAAGCATTCACGAATTTTTGGGGCAAATGCAAGAATTGAAAATCAGAAGACATTCGGAATTGAGGTTGTGTCCATTCAGAGAATTGTAATTGTAACATCCATGCAGTCAACGTCTTTATAAAACCGAAAATCTACTTGGAACTATATCAAAGCATGGACCTAATATCCCGTAATGATATATTGCAGCTACTATAATGTGAAATTTTGGTAAGAAGATTTGACACCACATGAGAAAATGCCGAACAAAGGGGAATACTATATATGGGGGCTATCTGGAAACTTGATAATTTTTGCTAAGAGAAGCTCCCCAAAATACCGAATATTGCGGGTACCAGCAACGTACACAGGATTTCATTTTGGGGGGGTGGGGGTTGTTGCGGTAGCAAACACAAATTTACTGTGAAAAAGAAATCATTTTGGGGGGGGGGCGTGCCCCCCGGTCCCTTCACCACTTTGGGTATATTCATGACATTGAATGTTCGAAAGAACATTTTCATGAAATTGAACGAACTTTAATATGTGGTCTTTATGCCTTTCTGGAACCTATGCTAAATTTCATTTCATTCGGGAAAGTTTAGAGTCAATGGGACTAATTTAAGTAAATCGATGTAGGGAAAACGTTGTGCACGCTATTCGGTAGGCCGCACTCTTCAAAATTTAATCTCAATCAGACACCCGTTTGAAATATATATGGATGCTGTGTCTGCATCTGCGCTAATTTCACCAACACGTAATAACGTCATTCAAGAGTCAATTTGATACGTTTTGCAAAATTTCGTATCGAGCTATATCAGTACATTGTACAAAATTGCGTGTCAATCGTACAAACTTTGGGTCTTTAGTGCACAATTGACCTGAAACCGGAAGAAAATGTATATAGCAGCTATATATAAATCTGAATCGATTTTCACTAAACTTAGCACATATAATTCTAGACTAAGTTCAGTACGCTATGACAAATTTCATGTAAATCGAAAAATATATAAGGGTTTTGGTGCATCATTTACATAAAATCAGACGAAACTATATATGGCAGGTATATCTAAATTTTAACCGATTTTCACGAAACTTAGTGCATCATTATTCTAGACTCAATTAAGTACGCTATGATATTATTTAAATTTATTGCGTGTGTGCTATAGCTTCCAATGTAACGATCAAAATCGGTATATGGTGAAATATATTTCTTACCCAGAAAATTTTTTATGCAAGTATGAATAAAAAAGCAAAAAGAAAAACAAATCTGATATACTAAAAATTATTTCTTAACAGTATTGTTATGGCAAGACAACGTTTGCCGGGCCCGCTAGTATATATATATAGTTTCGTACGATTTCATGTAAATGGTGCACCAAAGACCCTATATATCAGTCGATTTGGTCGAAAATTGGTATAACGTACTGAATTGAGACTAGAACGATGTCTGCCAAGTTTCGTGAAAATCGGTCCAGATTTAGATATAGCTCCCATATATAGTTTCGTCCGATTTCAGGTAAATGGTGCACAAAAGTCCCTATATATCTTTCGATTTGCACCAAATTTGGCATAACGTACTAAATTGAGCCTAGAGTGATGTCTGCCAAGTTTCGGGAAAATCGGTCCAGAGTGATGTCTGCCAAGTTTCGGGAAAGTCGGTCCAGATTTAGATATAGCTGTCATATATAGTTTCGTGCGATTTCATGTAAATGGTGCACCAAAGTCCCTATATATCCCTCGATTTGCACGAAATTTGGCATAACATTCTGAATTGAGCGTAGAATGATGTCTGTCATGTTTCGTGAAAATCGGTCCAGATTTAGATATAGCTCCAATATATAGTTTCGTCCGATTTCATGTAAATGGTGCATCAAAGTCCACATATATCTTTCGGTTTGCACGAAATTTAGCATAACGTACTGAATTGAGCCTACAATGATGTCTGCCACGTTTCGTGAAAATCGGTCCAGATTTAGATATAGCTCCCATATAGAGTTTCGTCCGATTTCCAGTAAATGGTGCACCAAAGTCCCTATATATCTCTCGATTTACACGAAATTTGGCATAACGTACTGAATTGAACATAGAGTGATGTTTGTCAAGTTTCGTGAAAATCGGTCCAGATTTAGATATAGCTCGTATATAAATTTCCTTTGATTTAATGTAAATGACGCAATTGACGCACCAAGGGACCAATATATGGCTGATAGGAACAAAACGTACTGAAATTAGTATAACCTAACCTGTGACTAGTTTCGTTGAAATCGGTTCATATTTGGATATAGCAAATTCCTCATGTTAATCAGATTGACATCAAATTTTGCACAACGTACAAAATTGAGCATAGAATTACGTGGTTGCGTTTTCTAGAAGTACATACATAGCCCAGCGGATGATTCACTCATAGTGGTGAAGGGTATCATACAGTCGGCCCGTCCGACTTTACTATTTTCCTTACTTGTTTCCTTTCGTTTTATAACATTTACTAGCGGTACCCGTGGCGCTTCGCTGCCCCTGCTGGTATATTAGTAGTAGTAGTTGTATAGTAGTTATTAAATAATTCGCTGTTTTCTGTAATAGTGGTAATTTTGTTTTTCTTGAAACTCATTTTTTCGCAAAGTAACAACAATTCAAAAATTATAATGCCAATACTTTTTATCGAGTTTATATAATCGACCACTTCCATCTGATACCTCCTCCACAAAATGGTATTTAAAAAAAATAGTGGTGTATCTGAATTTATCGTATCCCAGTCTCTGACTTTTTCCAGATGATAAAACGATTTATAATTAAAATGCACAATACTCACTTCAATGCTTCTGCTTTTTTTTGAAATCCAAATAAAAATTGTTTGATTTTGTTCAAAATAAATATGTTTTCACAAACTGACAAAAATGGAAAATTATAATGTCAACCAATTATTTTCAATTTTACAAAATTGTTTTCTATATACATACATACATATGTATGTATTTCAAAACATATCCTCATCGTTCGAAAATGTATCCTCATCGGATGATGAGTTATTTAACCATATTTTCAAGCCGCTACTTTAAGATATACCCAGTAGTTCGAGTAACTGGTGATGAACTAGATATTTTACTAATTACCTGTAAGTACCACTAGTTACCACTTCATGCCCTAGACTGGTGAATTTAACATGTGTATGTCATTGGGGAAGTCAATTGTCCCCTGCCTGCGTTACCAGTATACAGTCATTTCGATAGTCGATTCATTACCCTTTGCATTACCAGTAACTACTGAATTGGTATGATGTGTGTAAACAACTTTTTCAGTTGACAAAAAAATCCAACAGTCTATTTTGTGTTCCTTTTTGGGGTAAGAAGTAACTAGATCGCCAAGTAACTAGCTATATAACTATATAATAGCAGACAATTGAAATTTTTTGTACAACTGGGTACTCATAGAAAATGTTCTAATACATATGTACATTCTTTCAGAAGTATGAATACTTTTGATGCTATTACTCCTCAGTTTTATCTAACCTATGTTACTTCCATGGGATCGCTTGACTTACTATGAATATTTTAATAAAATCTGTTTAGTGTTTTTTGAGTCCACAAAAAATATGTTTTATATTTTATTGCATTTTCCCTTGTCCCCGGTCATGCTGTGTGGATGATGCATATTTACACTCATGTTACTTAGCAATAGTTTGAAGTCGGTATCTGTAACCGTACTTAAGATATACACAAATTACATGTTCATAATTTTTGAGTTATGATTACGTTAGATGCTATAACAACGCATTCTCGGAAATCTTAGAAGTTTATATAGCAAATGTTATTCCCAGGGCATGTTATGACGTTCTGTGAAAATCTCAGTAAAATCTTTTCAGCATTTTTAGAGTCTACAAACAAAATATTGTAAATTTTCAATATGCTGATTTTTAAAATGCAGTAAAAAGTGCATTTTCCGTTGATCGTACCATGCTCATTTTTGTATGGTTGGTGTGTATTCACACCTTCGTTATTCAGGCAAATTTTGAAAACGGTATCTGTAACCGTTCTCAAGATAAACGCATGTTACATGTTCAGAAATTTTGAGGTATGTTTACTATTGATGCTATAACTCCGCATCCACGCGGAATATTAAAAGTTTATATAGCCTATGTTACTTTCAGGGCATGCCCCAACTTACATTGTAAATCTAATTAAGATCTGTTCAGCGGTTTTGGCGTCTATCGGTAACATCCAAACAAACAAATTTTTTTCTATTTTATATATGGGCAATATTGCCAATTTTTTAATATTCCATTTTGTTTTTGTGGCACATCAATGATTTTTGGTACACATATAGAGAAAAATGTTCTGACTCCAAAACCGTTCGCGATCAAATTTTTGGTTGATGCGCGCAAAAGTTATCGAGGTTTTAATTTTGGGCATAAGAAAAAAATCTTAAAATTACGCCGTTTATTATATTGACCAAAAACGTTGAAATATATCTTCCTCCGTAAAATAAGAATATGAATATATTATAATAATCGCGTAAAAGTTGCACATCTTCGCGAAATATGAGAAAAAATAAAAAAATATAGCAGATTACATCAATATTTTCATCATATTAATGACATACATACACCTAAAAATTAATTTAAAAATATCTGCATAATCTGAACACCATGATGAATCAAATGATATCAAAATCACACAAGTCCGTGTAGCGGTTTCTAAATCACAGCGACAACAAAACAAGATATTGAGGAAAAATATTTGTTTTTGGTTCGAAAAAATAATGTCATCATATTTATGTTTTTAATGTTTTTGGAAGGCCTGTTCCCGCCGTTCTAGTAGATGGATTTTCACGAAGAAGATTTTATATCATCCGAAACGTAAAAAACCTTTTTGATATCATATCATTCAGTTGACAGATCTAAAAATTTGGCCCGAAAAATAGGTTTTTTAGAAATTTGATCGCACAAAATTCGCACCTTCGGATGAGTATTACTCTGAAGCTGTGCATACTACATACACAAAATACATATCAAATTACGCAGATTCGCGACTACAATAATCTTATAATCGATTTTTGTAAATTCCTGTTTGCGTATTAAAGCTAGAAGTAAAATTAAAAAAACACTCAAAATCGAGCTTCAAAATGTCAGCATCATTTAAAGGTAGATGCAGTGAAAATTTTGAAAAATGATACATAAGAGGCGTAGTCCCCATTTTGTTGGCTTCTAGTTTTATTTTGACACGAAGACCGTGCAATGAGTGGCTTAGTCACAAATCGATAGAGAACATAAAAAAACTGGTTCGCCTCAACGTGTTTTTACACATTTTTTTACATTAAAGTAGACACAGCTTCCACCAAAATCAAGTTTGGAGGTCAATATCATGAACAGTTTGCAACGACAGATCAATTAACCCAAAACTATTCACTTTTTTCATATACTTAAGTAGTTCCCGAGTTACAAAGGGGTGAACCTCTGCTTCAGCTATGTTAAAAAATTGGCAATATTGCCCATATATAGATTAGGCATATCCAAAAATCTTATTCGCAAATCGATTAACAAGGATATTTAAACTAGATTGTATTGAATATTGTTTTCTGTATTTATAATTTGGATGATGTTGTGAATTAATAACATGTTAAACATAACGATTTATTTTTAAAATATCATTGTTTGGCTAATTATCTCTTTACAGTCAGAAGAAAACATAACAGAAAAGGTACTAACTCTATAGGATAAAAGGTCTACTTTTGTATTTTTCTTTGCCTCATTTATTTCATTATAAAAAAAAACAATAGTAAAGATGTTAAGTTTGAAGATAAGATGAACTCTTTTTTGAATGCACATCATGTGGTGGAGACATGATGTGCATTCAAAATTAAATCAAAATCGTTCTGGACCTTTAATATGAGACTATATTATAGAAGCTTGTTCTTTCTCTGAAAAAGTAATGGCCCAAAAAGCACTCAGGTTGGAAACCTATGGTTGGAATTGCAACATACCGAAAACTTAACGGTACATTTGTATTGGGTTTTTGGTTAAAAATCATAAAAGTAATAGCAAACCAGTAAGGAAAGTAGTAAAGTTGGACGGGCCGACTATATGATACCCTTCACAACTATGAGTAGACTAAGCAGGACTATTAACAGGAAATTGAATGAAATAAAATATAAGATATTTATCTAAATGTGAATCAACTTTGATCTGTCCATAAACATGTTACATTCGTTTGTTACAATGGGACAAATGTATGTAAATCGACTTCAAAAAAATATCAATAGGTCATCCGTTGGGCTAAGTCTGTACTTCTAGAAAACGCAACCACGTAATTCTATGCTCAATTTTGTACGTTGTGCGTTGTGTGAGGAATTTGCTATATCCAAATATGAACCGATTTCAACGAAACTAGTCACAGGTTAGGTTACACTAATTTCAGTACGTTTTGTTCCTATCAGCCATATATTGGTCCCTTGGTGCGTCAATTGCGTCATTTACATTAAATCGAACGAAAATTTATATGGGAGCTATATCTAAATCTAGACCGATTTTCACGAAACTTGACAAACATCACTCTATGTTCAATTCAGAACGTTATGCCAAATTTCGTGCAAATCGAGGGATATATAGGGACTTTGGTGCACCATTTACTGGAAATCGGACGAAACTATATATGGGAGCTATATCTAAATCTGGACCGATTTTCACGAAACGTGGCAGACATCATTCTACGCTCAATTCAAAATGTTATGCCAAATTTCGTCCAAATCGACAGATATATAGGGTCTTTGGTGCACCATTTACCTTAAATCGGACGAAACTATATATGGGAGCTGTACCTAATTCTGAACCGATTTTTCCCAATTTCAATAGGGTTCGTCCTTGGGCCAAACAAATGAGCTGTGCCAAATTTCATCCAAATCGGACTATAAATGCGACCTGTACATTGTTTACAATTTAACACCAACAGACGGACGGACGGACATGCATAAATCGACTTAGAAAGTGATTCTATGCATATTCTCAAAAGGAACTATGGGTCTATTTCGTTTCCTTTTGCCTGTTATATAAAGGAAAATATTTTTTTTCTTTACGACATATTTAGTACTTAATAAAATAATGAAAAAAATTTGACAAAATAGCCAATAAGCACCAATAAAACCTGAAAATAAAATAAGTCGTATGCATAATCTTGCACGTCTTCATTTTATGGTTTTTATACCCTCCACCAAAGTATGGAGGGTATATTAATTTTGTCATTCCGTTTGTAACTCATCGAAATATTCATTTCCGACCCTATAATGTATATATATTCCGTCCGTCTGGTGTAATCACTCTATCTTCAGAAGAAATTGCATAGGGTGCTGAAATTTTGGATAGGGTTGTCTTTTGCTTGCAGGCAGGTCAAGTTCGAAGATGGGATATATCGGTCCACGTTTGGGCCATATGACAGTACCCCCCAATTTTCGGTATTTTGGGCGCGTTTTTCAACCGAATACGCTGAAATTTGGTACATTGGGTTCTTACTGGGTTCCAAATGTCCCCACTAAAATTATAAATATAGGTCCACTTCTTCTAATAGCCCCCATATAACGGTACCTCCTAGTTTTGAGTATTTTGGGGGTTTTGATCGTATTTTTCCACCGAATTGGCTGTAATTTAGTATTTCGAGTTCTTAATATGTACCAAATCTCTCCACATAAAATTATAAATATAGGCCAATTTTTTCGGATATCCCTCATATACGGGTACCCCAAAATTTTCGGTATTTTGGGGTTCTTGAGCGCGTTTTTTAACCGAATACGCTGAAATTTGGTACATTGGCTTCTTAATAGGTTCCAAATCTCTCCACAAAATTTTATGAATATAGGTCAATTTTTTCGTTTATCCCCTATATACGGGTACCCCCCAATTTTCGGTATTTTGGGGTTCTTGAGCGCGTTTTTCAACCGAATTTGTTTCAATTTGGTATTTTGTAGTCGTATATGGAAACAAATCTCCCTACCAAAAATTATTAATATTCGCCCCAAATTTTGGGGTAGTCCCCATATAACCCCCTTTTTTATATTAAAATAGTTATCTGATTTGTTCCGCGTTTTGAGTTTGGTTCTAAGACTCTTTTGTAATCATTTCACCTGCGGAGGATAGAGAGATAAATCAGTAAGGAAAGTAGTAAAGTCGGAAGGGGCCTTCACCACTTTGGGTATATTCAACAGATGAATCTTAATAGACGTCGCATTTTTTAAGGATCAGTAAAATGAAATTGGACCCATAAACATATCTTCAGCAACGTATACTAAATTTTTCATTTGGTCAGATATAGGGACAATGGGACAAAATTATGTAAATCAATTTAAAGCGTATATCAGTCGGTTAACGGTGATTATTTGGATACATCTGATAAACATGAGGAGTTTGTTGCACCATTTACATTAAATCGGACGAAAATATTTATAAAAGCTATATCGAAATCTAAGCCAATTTCATCGAAACTTGTCACAGAATATCGGCCACATTTTGAGTTCTTGGTGTATCATTTAGTTAAAGTCGGAAGAAAATATGGTAGCCCTATTTAAATTTGAACCGATTTCAATAAAACTTTCCACATGCTAGGTTATATAAAATATATAACATTGGGTCTTTGGTGAACATTTTACTTTAAATCTGACGAAACTATATATAGGAATTATATTTAAATCTGAACTAATTTCAACAAAACTTGCCACATGTTAATAACTTCTATAAGTTGTAAAAATTTTGTGCCAATCGGACCCACCTGGGGAATTCGGTGCAGCATTTATATCTAACTTATAAGTTATACTAAGTACATTACGAAACATATACAGGGACTCTGGTGCACCATTTTCCTAAAATCGGGCGAAAATATATATTGGAGCTACATATATCTAAATCTTAACCGATTTACACGAAACTTAACACACATCATTCTAGACTTTATTCAGTTCGGTATGCCAAATTTCGTGCAAATCGAAAGATATTTAGGGACTTTGGTACACCATTTGCCTAAAATCGGACAAAAATATATATGGGAGCTATATCTAAATCTGGACCGATTTTCACGAAACTTAGCACACATCATTCAACACCTATTTCAGTAGGCTGAGCCTAATTTCTTGCAAATCGAGAGATATTTAGGGACATTGGTGCACCATTTACCTTAAATCGGACGAAAATATATATGGGATCTATATAAATTTGAACCGATTTTTTCAATAGGGTTCGTCCTTGGTCCAAATAAGTGACGTAGTTCGGAAGAAATCTAAATTTTCTGAAACGGAGTTGTTTCAAAGAAACATGGGGTCTAGAACCAATATTTCGATGAGACACATTTTCACCGTGTTAAAGTGTATACACACTCATTAGCCATAAGGCTGAGGGTCTAATTATCCTTTAAAAATTTCTAAAATTTGTATTATGGTTTACATAATCCGTTTTTAGAAATGTCGGTATAGGTCCACTTTTTGGTATGTTCCCTATATTTTCATTTCTAGTACCTGTCAATATAACTATGGTTCGGCCCGGCCGAACTTACCGCTTTTTCACTTGTTGTTATTTCTTTTTTCAGTTCAGAAAAAGGAACTATAGGAACTAAAGGGATCTGGATGTAGTTCCTACTGACCCCTCATTGAAATAGTTCCAATGGACAAGTTGGCTCCTTATCTACCCAACGGTTCAAGAGACATTTGGGCACGAAAGAGTTTTTTTGTAAAGAAGCTATAAATAACTTCTGAGAACATCGTTAACAAAAAACTTAAGCATAGTCATTCCTGCCTTGCCCCTTGGTAGGCAATGCCATACTTTATTACTTACTTACTATCTGACAGAACTTTCGTTCCATAAGCCGAGCTTTAAAAAGATTTTCAAGCGCGTCGGTCGTTTGCGCAGTTTTTTCCAATTTGAAATACCATGTTCGGCGATGTTGTGCAAAGTTTTGAACAAAAACAAATAAATATCTAATAAAAAATCATGAAAAATTTTAAAAAACCAGCAAAAAGACAAACCAGATCTTGAGTGAAAGAAACTTTTCTACCTTAGAAATTGGTGTTTCGTTGTTACAGGCCTCAATGCTTCTAAGTAAAGTGGACCATTGTCCGATGAAATGTGAAATGTAAATTCAGATGTTTACACATCAAAAAATATTTTCACATCAAATCTGCGTGAAGAGCCCTTTCCGACAATGGTTATAGCAGCAATTAAAAACAAAAACTGAAAAGTCAGGGTAAAATAATTTTATCGAGCCAAACAGTCGAACAGTGATTGACTGGAAACAGGTCAGACGAATTCAAATTCAAATGTTTATCTTCAGACAGTAAGCATTATTGCTGAAGAAAACAAATTCAAAGGCGTTTGATATTGAGAAAAGAAAGCTTTTCCTGTAGAAATACTTTTGAGCAGGACGATGATAAAAACACACGTCCGAAAACTTGAGGGACCTTTGGGACAATTTGACAGTACCAATAAACCTCCAAAACTCCAAATGAAATTGTTTGAAAGTATGCCGAATTGGACAAATGAAACCTTAAAAAGACTTCGGTATAAGTATTAAAAATATTGTTGATTTGGTTTTCTTTATGTTAGCTTGGGGAAAAAGAAACCATAATCATACCCTTCACCACACTGTGGTACAGGGTATTATGTCTTTGTGCATATGTTTGTAACAGGCAAAAGGAAACGAGATAGACACATGGTTCTTTTTGAGACTATGCATATAATCACTTTCTGAGTCGATTTACGCATGCCCGTCTGTTCGTCCGTCCGTCCGTCTGTCCATGTTAAATTGTAAACAAAATACTGGTCGCATTTATGATCCGAATTGGATGAATTTTGGCATAAGTCACTTATTTGGCTCAAGGACGAACCCTATTGAAATTGAGAAAAATTGGTTCAGATTTAGATATAGCTCCCATATATATTTTCGTCCGATTTAATGTAAATGTTGTACCAAAGTCCCTATATATTTTTCGATTTGCACGAAATTTGGTATAGTGCACTGAATTAGGTCTAGACTGATGTGTGTCAAGTTTCCTGAAAATCGGTCCAGATTTAGATATAGCTCCCATATATATTTTCGTCCGATTTAATGTAAATGGTGTACCAAAGTCCCTATATATCTTTCGATTTGCACGAAATTTGGCATAGCGTAATGAATTAAGTCTATACTGATGTGTGTCAAGTTTCCTGAAAATCGGTTCAGATTGATATACCTCCCATATATATTTTCGTCCGATTTAAGGTAAATGGTGTACCAAAGTCCCTATATATATTTCGATTTGCATGAAATTTGGCATAGCGTAATGAATTCGATCTAGAATGATGTGTGTTGAGTTTCCTGAATATCGGTCCAGATTTGGATATAGCTTCCATATATATTTTCATCCGATTTAATGTAAATGGTGTACCAATGTCCCTATATATCTTTCGATTTGCATGAAATTTGGCATAGCGTAATAAATTAGGTCTACAATGATCTGTGTTGAGTTTCCTGAATATCGGTCCAGATTTAGATATAGCTCCCATATATATTTTCGTCCAATTTAATGTAAATGGTGACCCAAAGTCCTTATATATTTTTCGATTTGAACGAAACGAAATTTGGTGCAGCGTACTGAATTTGTTCTAGAATGATGTGTGTTAAGTTTCCTGAAAATCGATCCAGATTTAGATATAGCTCACATATATATTTTCTTCCGATTTTATGTAAATGGTGTATCAAAGTCCCTATATATATTTCGATTTGCACGAAATTTGGCATAGCGTAATGATTTTGATTTAAATATAGTTCCCATATATATTTTCCTCCGATTTAATGTAAATGGTGCACCAAAGTCAATATATATCTTTCGATTTGCACGGCATAGCGTAATGAATTAGGTCTACAATGATGTGTGTTAAGTGTCGTGAAAATCGGTTCAGATTTAGATATATATATGTCTTTTCTTACGATTTTATGTAAATTGTGCACTAAAGACCAAAATTTTTCCGGTTGTCACACAATTTTGTACAATGAACTGTAGTTAATATAAGTTAATCTCTGGCAAGTCTTATTGAAATCGTTCACATTATATATATATATATATATATATATACTATATGTTTGCGTTGATGCAAAATATGAAAATATAGAAATAAAAACACAATTGTTTCAGAATTTTTTACCAAACGTAGATTTGGTTGTTTATTGATAATTGTTCGTGGAACAATATAAAATTACCTTTACTACAGGATATAGGGGTTGATGCTTTTTGGTCGTGAACCAAAGAACGAGAGTTAATTAAAAGCCAAGATGTCACAAAGCGGCGCTTTGACATAGTTACTCGTTATATTTTGCTACTACCTTTTGTATTTAGTACGAAATACTCAAAGACGTATATAAAGGTAGTGAACAAGATATAACGATGGATTAGAATTTACTTTAATTCAAATGAAATTATATTTCAAATTAAACACTATATCTATAGGAACTCTATATCTGACCAAATGAAAAATTTAGTATAAGTTGCAGAACGACATATTTATGGTTCCATTTTCGTGTTTATGGTCCTTCAACGTCTGTTAGGATTCATCTGTTGAATATACCCAGAGTGGTGAAGGGTATCATATAGTCGGCCCCGTCCGACTTTACTACTTTCCTTACTGGTTTTTATATGAAATATAAGACTTTATTTAACATGCTGAGGAATGTTAAAATATGTACCGTTTAGTTGTATGATTTGTTGCCATTTTAAAGGTAACTTAATAATGCATCTCTCATAGAAGTCCTGCTCTCTATACTCCCTAGATACCAAATTTTATCATTAAAGAAATTTTGATATGCAAGAAAAAAAAATGATAATCGCTTGGTACAGAGTCCGAACTTTCCAACTAAGCTCCGATAGTTTCTGGCGAGTCATTGTAGATGTGTGTGGCCTAGCGTTGTCCTGGTGGAACACGACACCTCTTCTGTTGGCAAATTCTGGCCGTTTCTGGTCAATTGTAAATGGTTTAAAACAGTTTTATGGTCGATTTTTAGCTCCTGGTCGATGTTACGACTGCTAACATGCCGGTCAACTTCGATCATTTCTCCGATTTTATGTAAATAATTGGCTGTTACAGTATCGGAACCATAAACACCATTCACAATTTTAGCCGCTTGGCTTGCATTTTCGCCTTTATCAAAGAAAAACTGTAAAATGTACCGAATTTTCTCTTTGTTCACATTAATTTTTTTACACCCTGTAACTCACAACTGAATGCACCAAACATAAAACAGCAGAATATTTTTTTTACTGCGAAATGTCACCCTTCCAACGATCATAAATCTGAAATTGTTTGTTTACGAGAAATCTACCACATGTTTGTATAGCCCACATACAACTGTTCCAAACTCACACGGTTGAACTTAAAGTATAACTCCACAATGCATTTAAAGAAATGATAAATCAGCACATTATACCAACTATATTCAAAATATCTATACATTGATATTTGCAATTATTTGTATACATAAATTCGTATTCATTTTCATTTATTTATTTTTTTATATTTGAAATTAAACAATATTGCCTAAGGGGGAATATGAATAGCATAGAATATCGCCTTCAATCATTAACTTCGTAACTTGATCTATTGTTGTTGGTGTAGTCATCGCTCATTCAACGTTTTACATTCCACTTGTTTCCTGCTACATCAACACGAAACTTCATTTATCAATGATTAGGGTCAACATCCTACTCCAGCAAGTCTCGTTGGAGATTAGATTAATGAATTTCAACCTTCTGGTTCTGTGTTTCGTCCATTGTTTTTCTTACATTTTTGGCATTGATGGCATTTACATGCCTCGTATCATTTGTCATCATTTAAATTAATATTGCGCCTTACATTGGAGATGTGTATCTGTGAGTGGGCACCAAAGAAATCTAAAATATTCATATGGTAACTGTACAAGCGACATATTTGTCTCTTGTTTGATGTTTTTAATCATAGTTTCGATTTTGTCATTAATTTAATTTCGATACGATGGAGGAAACTTCAGTCAAATTCCCCTGTTATTCCGATTAAATTTTGCTGACATTTCAATGAAGAACTCCCTGCAGCTCTTTTGGTAACCTCCTAAGGGTCAGTGGTAAAGGATATCATTTTCAATATCGCCAATCCTTATCAATGTTCGTAAATGACAGAAAATGGTCCAAAGACCCCTTTTGTTGTTGTTTGTTTGTTGCTGCCCTTCTTGTTCGAATCCACAACCACTATTAACTACAAAAAGGCCATTGATATACGCCGAAAGTGGCCGGAAAAGCAACAAAGTCATCTGCTGTCCTATGGACTGAAGTATGTAGTAGGTCTTTTACAAGTTACCATATTTTAGACTTAAATCAAAAACACACATACACACATATATATAAAGTTGTATAGTAGACAAGCTTTTTTGTGTAAACTTGTATGTGTATGTGGAATTATTTCTGTGTCCCAAGTTTGACCCTGAATACCTCACCCTTTGACAGTAAGTAAAAAGAAAAGAAAATTAAATAGTTCAAATCTGGTTGAAACTTCCAATTTGTAAAATGATTCAACAATTGACGGATTAAAAGGAATCGTTTTGCAAATGTCAACTTTACGTTTAATACACAAAAGTCTATCGGGACAGAATACACTTAAAAAGGACTTTTAGTTTTTATTGTCTTTCGAAAGTAAAACTTTTAATCTGAGTTTTTCTTTGGATTCCTCTAAGCTGGAAAAAAAAAACTTTGACAAACCCCCCACACTCTGGATAAGTCATTATAAACAGACATGGATCATATTTTGCTTTACGAACTTCTCTATGAGAAATAAATTTTGGCCACTTAATGGTTCTCATCGTTTGTGACACAGACACGACATGAAGAGAACATGTTCGTTTTTAGGATAGCAAAAGTGTCAGGGGTACTTGTCATTTTGATTCCGCTTTACTGGCATTACACTTCCACCTATTGAATTTGGCAGATAATTTATCATTAATTCGAATATCCATCGAGTGAGTATCCCATGCCAAAATTGATTTAGAAATCATGTTGATTTTTTCCAACTTGATATGATAAGAGTGTGGTACGATGGCCATGTGTGGGAATAATTGGAATTTCTTATCATTAAGGCAATGATTTATTGCAAAATGTTTTACATCTTCAGAACATAGGTTTTTGTTTTTGTTCGTAACAAGGTGTATTTAATAAGGTGTATGCATCAGATACAACAACAAACATTTTACAAAAACAATATTGTTGTTATAGAAATTAAATTGGCATGCTGACAAAAATGTTTTCAAAAGTAAATTGAAACAATTATCCATTTCTTCAGGTCGAATAATTTTGAAAAGTGTCCCACATGTAAGCCTTAAAATTACAATATATTTTTCGAAGAAGTGGCTTCTTGGTAGAAAAATTGTAGGCCATAAATCCCCGGTCAAACACAACAAACCCATATGCAATCTGTCAATAGACAACGCAACAGAATGTCATTTTAAATTGTAAAAAAATTGTTTTTAGCTATGCGTTTGTAAAAAACTAATAAACAAATTCTAATACAGGCTATGTAACACAATTTCCTTGATTTTGGGGGAAGCAGGGGATTTATGGGCAGATTTCAAGACGGGGTACGTAACAATCTCCTTCTGGGATTGAATCGATAATAAGAACACACATATACATACATATCGACTCCTCCGAACCATAGTATGCTAAGTCGACATAGCATGTTTTAAAGTTCTTTACGTTTTTAGATACTACGGTCCTTAATTTAAATTCTCTGAAATTTTGGTAATCATCGGCCACTCCAAACCAAAGTTATAAGCAAAAATGTACTTAGCATGGCACGTAAGATTTAAGAAACTTCCATACTTTGAGAGCTTCTGCTGAAAAACTCACTTTTCAGACTTAGCATATTATTCTTCGGAGGCGTCGATATGTACATACATATGTATATTTTCAATCTGGAACCAATGTTTTACTTGCGGCAAGTATGTGGAACAAATCAGCGCGCTGCAGCGGCCGGATTTAAAACTGATTTAACCTCACGTTTCCTTGTCGTCACTTGGGGCATTAACAAATATCCCGTCCCTATAATGGATTATTTTTGCACTTTTATTAATAAAAAATAATAACCGAAAACAAAAGACAATATTTTACATCGAAATGAATCGTTGACAAATATTTTTGACAATTTGCTTTACAAACAATAAAGAAAAAACAAACAATAAAGAAAAAAGGTGTATGCATCAGATACAACAACAAATATTTTACAAAAACTACACTGTTGTTATAGAAATTAAATTGTCATGCTGACAATTAGTTTTTGTCAAAAATAAACAAAAACAAATATTTATTTGTTTTCATTTTTTGTCAACAAATAATCTATGAGGAATTGAAATCTTTTTTTTTTTTGAAAATTTACCACATCCGGTCCTTGGCTCCTATATATATATATATTTAATTGTGGCTTCCAAATCAGCCCTTCTCAGTGTAAAAGTTGTGTGCCATAAAGCGCCGCCTAACTATGAGTTAAGCTGAACATCCGTCGAAAATTTTGCAAATACCAATGGGTATCCTACACGTATGGACTTATTTAAAGCCGGGCTACTCAATATTATCTTCTTGCAAATTGTGATATTTTCGTGAGAACCACTAGAGACATTATAGAGGCCCATATGTGTGAGAAACACCAATGGACAGATACCAATACAGGCTCCTTGCAAATATTAAAGGTCCATATTTCAGTGGCCTATAATCAGGAACCCAATGTAAAATACATTTTTTCGTCATTTGAGGCTTGTAACATTTTCTGTTCCTATAAATGTATTTTTTGTTTCTGAGCATAATTCAAATTTGAAGGAAATGAAACGTCGAAGAAATTTGTTTTGGCAATTTATTTTACAAACAAAAATGAAAAAAAGTTTAAAACCATATGAATACATCGGAACTTGTTCCTGGAATATTTTTACATTTATGTTGTTTTGGAAGCAGAAATTAACTATAATTTTGAGATTCTGGTATATTTTGGTATAACTTGTTGATGCTAAATTTGGTTAATGTCAGAGGCCTTTAACAGAACTTCGCATACATCAGTCTGCATCTAATATAGTACGCTCTTAAAATTTGTTGGATCCAATCACGTTTTTGAATAAGTCCTAAACACATTTTCAAGTCTAATTAAATATAGCGTTCTGCTGGGGGTTCCGAGTGGATTAGAAACCTTCTTGAAAATAACATTGCCAATTTATCATAAATTTGAAGTAAACCTATTCGCACTATTACCTTTTTTCACTTGCACTAAATTCTTCTTAATTCTCACTACGACAACAACAACAACATATACGCCAATGAATCACTAGTATCTCATTATCGACAGTTACCTTCAAAATGTACATTCCATATGTTTGTTGCAACAACTCAGCATCAGTATATATTCACCAAGTTCACGGAGAGACGACAATACAAAAATTGATTTCATATTAAGACAATGTTCGGCTTTTAAGTTAAAATTGGCATTTATAATCAAATTCCAGTAAACGACATAAAATTACCAATAAAAGCAGGAGTATACAAAAGATTCAACATTCTTAGAGTTTAAGTCCTTCAAACATTCAAAGAGACCCTTAATGAGTTTTGCCTAGACAACGGACATGCTCGCAGACATTAATATACTATATTTGACGATGCGATGCGGAACACCCGATGCCAAGTAAATGTATACAGGAATTCGTCTATCGTACTGACACACGCACACACACATACTTTCATGCATGAGCCTGTTAATGCTGATAGAAAAAAGAGATACCCTTACACCGGCACAGCAGCAGGTGTATTCATATTGCGCGGTAAAATGTTATCTCAAAAATATTTTTCATGCAACAATAACCATTGAATTCCTTTGAATTTCGTTTTTCTGAAGGTAAACGAATTCACTCTGCATTTTAACATTTATTTTTATAGATAGTAACTGGGGTATAACGTCAAAGCGGAACAAAACAAAGCAAACGAAGGAAGTGTGGGAGGGAGGGGAGCACATAAAACAAATATTCTTTTTGTTTGGATTAGCCTTGATGCTGCGACTTTGATTTGAATGGCGAATGGAATGGGAATTGTATTCTGGAGCACATTGAAGAAAATGGAAGAAATACCGGTGACATTCAGATTTCTTTTTAAATTAAATTGCTTTGATTTGAGCGACCCGAGTTTCAAATATTTGTCAGTAAGATAAAAAGATGTTGAGTTAAAAAGCATACTGGTTCTTCAGAAAATAATCATTAGTTGTGACTGAAATAATTTTATATCAAAAATATGCTACAAATATTTATGTATGACAAAAAGCGGCATGGTAAAAAGAGACCATGCCCATGTTAACCAATAAACCAATAAGTACAACTGTGAGAATAAGAACACTAAGCGGATGCTTCAATGAGTCGGTAAAGGGAGTTAATGACACTGCAAGATTTCGGAAAATAATATTAAAGAACCTAAAAACCATCGGTAGTATTAAATTAAATGACTTTGGACCTTTTGTCGGATACATATTTTCCAGACAGAAACTTGGGCACGGGTGAACAAATAATGCATCATATTCAGTCCATGGCAAATTAATCTCTGATAGAAGACCAAACAATTTATTCAGAACTGGTATGGTTTATTAACACTTTTAAACCATACATATCTCCTCGATCAGATGGTATATGGTACAAAGATACAGAATGTCACACAGGTTTTAATAACACTGAGGGAGATTTTACGGGGTTATCTCAAGTTATCATTCATACGAATTCTGTGGAGAGAAATAAAGGTGACCTTCATTTCCTAAGTGGGGAAACATATTCATACTTAACCGAACGACTTTAGACCGATTAGCCTTGCTTCCTTTCTTTTGAAAACAATGGAAAAGTTATTACACCTTGAGATCAGAAAATCCTTAGAAATAAGTAAAATGTGTAAATCCCAGCACAAATATATCAAAGGTAAACGTTATCTATACCTATACTAAATGGAGTAGCTCTGGAACTCTCTTTGGAGGCTAAATACCTTGTCATCATCCTAGACCACCGTTTATCGTAAAAAAGGAAGGTCTAGTAGAACTGATAGAAACACTATTCAGGCTGATCTGAATGCGATAATAGACGTTTATTGACTCGTTTTAAGGCAACCAGAAGCACATTTAGGATGAATGATATGGAACCATGGCGAACTAAAGGGAAATGAAGTAGCCGACCAACATGCATTCAATCGATATAAAATGTTATGACACTGTTAGACCTCCCCTAAACATTTTTTTGTCAAAATAATTAGAAAGTAATCAATTGAGCGGTTATTTCTAAGCGCAGACCTAAATCATTACTATCATAACATGTCACTGCAGAATCAGATTTTTTATTCAAAATTGTAGATTAATGAGGTGGATTATTGCTGTCTATGCGAGTATGAAGACGATATAGAAACTATCGAACATTTATTCTTTCTATACCCCATGCTTTGATACTGAAGGCATAGACTTTTTAAACTATTTTCTCCGAGATAGACAGTATCACGGCGTCGACCGTGTGGTCTTCGAAGACGATCCAAATCTAACAAAACTCGTTCTTCACATCGAAGCAAATGGTCGCTCGTTTCTTCGGAAAACTGGTAATTTGACGCTTTAGTAATTCTAAAAACGGACAACAAAAGACGAATCCGTTTTACAGCGGCATAAGCTAGTTATTTTATAATCGGGCGAAATATGTGAAAGTCCAATGACTTATTTTAATTTCCACACATCATCAATATTGTATTAAAACCACGACTTGGGCTGGTGCCAAATTACTATGAAATAACAAATTTCTTCCAGCTTGTATTTCTCAAACACCTTGGAAATTACGAAGAATATTTATATTATAAATTTAGCGTTTTTATATATTTTTGTCCGATTTAGATATAGCTCCCGTATATAGTTTCGTCCGATTTAAGGTAAATGGTGCACAAAACTCCCTATATATCATTCGATTAGCATGAAATTTGGCATAGACTACTGAATTTAGTGCATAATGATGTGTGCCAAGTTTCGAGAAAATCGGTTCAGATGTAGATATAGCTCCCATATATAGTTTCGTCGTATTTAGTGTAAATGGTGTACTGAATTATGTCTAGAATGATGTGTGCCAAGTTTCGTGAAAATCGGTTCAGATTTAGATATACCTCCCATAAATAGTTTCGCCCGATTTTAGGAAATTGGTGCACCAAAGCCCCTTTATATCTTTCGATTTGCATGAAATTTGGCACAGCGTACTAAATTAAGTCTTGAATGATGTGTGCTAAGTTTCGTGAAAATCGGTCCAGATTTAGATATAGCTCCCATATATATTTTTGTCCGATTGTGGTATATCGTACTGAATTAAGTATAGAATGATGTGTGCAAAATTTCGTGAAAATCGGTTCAGATTTACATAGACTTCCTACATATATTTTCGTCAGATTTTAAGTAAATGGTGCACTAAAGATCCATAGCTAGGCTGATTGACACAACGTACAGAAGTTAATATAAATTAATCGATGGCAAGTTTCCTTGAAATCGGTTCAGATGTAGGTATAGCAGAGCTTCAATATATAATTTTGATTTATTCATGTTAATTGTACACCAAATAATCAATGGATGTCTGATTGAGATTAAATTTTAAACAGTGCATACGTTGATGTTAGTCGGTTTAGATATAGATAAATATCACAAATTCAGTTCGTTCGTTCAATTTCATGTCAATGTTCCTTCGAAAAGGCGACGTCTTTTAGGATACGTAGAATATACCCAAAGTGGTGAAGGGTATCATATAGTCGGCCCAGTCCGACTTTTTTGCTTTCCTTACTGGTTTTTTAATTGCGGAGGAATATTCTTCTTGGTTTTTTCTCTCATTGCCATTATTAAATACCGTCAAACCACACTGACATATTTTATAAAATGTGAGTGAAATTACTCCTCCATACAACTAATAAACTCTTGAAGGAAAAAAATTAATTACTGTGGGAGAAATGTCATAATTATAATCAATTACGTAGTTTGTTTACATTCTGCGAGTCGTAATTAATTTTCTAAGAAAATATTTATTTCGCTTTCGAGGTAGAGCGGAAAATAATACTCTTTCTTGAATTTTCTACTTTTCTTCAATAAACAACTCACACTGTTCTTTTCACTTTGTTTCCTTTAATAACAATTTCGTGGATAGGTATGACCGTTTTATTTTTAAGAGGCAGATAAGGTGTTTATCATTGTACTTACACAATAAGGATAATAAGCAAAAAAGAAATACTCAAGGGATTACAAATTCGTTGAATTTTTTTTTTTGTTCTTAAATATTTCAGCAATTTCCCCATTGCTGAAGTAAAAATCGGCAAGCGGCGGTGGGGATTATTTCGCTTAACTTCCAAGCCAGCCGTGGTCGACGAACACTGATAATTGTGCACAGATACTGAACGTTTCAATTGTAATAAACAGAACAGTCGTTTTGCCAAAATATTTATTCAACAATGAAAACTTACCTGGCCACATCATAGGCAGTGAATTGCCCATGAATCGCCGTGTGATAATAAAAGAAACACTTTGTAAAATCCATGAAATTTTATTATCAATTTTTATTAATTGTTTTTACGTTTATGTTTTTGTTTATCATTTACTAAAGAATTCAAATTTACAAAAGGTACATTATTTTCAAAATTCAAACTCGAAACTAATACATACATTTTGATGAAGATGGTGCGGGGAGGTGTCATCCTCGCTGCATCTCTTCCAGTGTTACATTTTTGTTATTATCATAGAATTCATTATTCCTGTTTTAGTAATTTAATCTATCATTTCAACCAATTGGATAAAAACATTTGCTTAATTGTATTTCGATATTATAACACTAATACATATTTACTAGACCTAAATTAATAACTCTATATATGTACAAAAAATACTTATAAGTATGTGTGTATACATGTGTCTGGGTGATGTGATAGCTGGTGAAAGGATTCCCTTGCAGCACACATTCAACCGTACACACTACTGCACACATCGGATTAGGAGGGAAAGAATTCTTTAAATATCTACGTATAAATGGTTGTATGTACACGGTACTTAGTTATCAGGATAATATGACTGTCCGGCGTTCGGTCTGTCCTCATATAGTTCTATATATTCTGGTATATTTAGGTTCGAGTATGTGTTAATCATATATGTATTTATATATATATATATGTATAAATATTTGGGGTTGAATCTATTTACACTTTAATCAGATTTCGATCCTATTATAGCCTTAAGTAAAATCCATTCTAATACCTTAAATTCTATGGAACTAGAAATATACACTAGTATGTACGTACAAACGTCCATAGGTGTTTATTTTTGTGTTTTGTTTTGTACGAAGGCATACGAGTATATGTAATAATATCGGCATACCTATGAATGTATATATACAGGATCATAGTATATCCGTCCATTCATATGTACATGCGTACCTACATACATACGTCTACAAAATGTTCCAATAAGTTACGTACATTTTTGTGTTCTCATTTTTGTTTTCAGATATTTATACATAGTTAGTATATAGAACACACACACTCATATACGTACATATACAAACATAAACACACCAATGTGTGTGTGTTCGTCTGAGTGTATTAAATATTTATAGATATTGTTTAAAATACAATTTATACGTTGTTGTTGTTATTATTATTATTAGAATTGTAGCACACACATACACACGCACAAACACATTTTTGGATATAATGAACAGACAAACACATCGAATCGACACATGAATACATATATTTGGTATTGAAGGAATTGTAAATTTGCCCAAACAGCTGGCCATGATGTACATACATAAATATTTATGCAACTTTACTATGCAACTCAAATGGTTATCAACAATTAATCCTTCATACAATATTGAAATGCTTCAAGGCCATAAAGCTTTCAGCCAAAAATATTAAATTTGCACATTCACTAAACGTTTTCAAATTGGAATCTCTTTGTTGTTCATGAATTTGTAATCAACGAACGAATTCAAGGCTTAAATTGGTTAACTCTGTGTTGGTTAATTCCGTGAATGTTATATTTTTGGAAAAAATTCTTAGGAATATGGAGAAGAAGTTAATTAATTTAGATTGTGATTTATTTGTACCAAGTACTAGGATTCACAAATGAAATGTTGTAATAATGATATGTTCAACATTTGCCTTATGTTCTTGATTTAAGAAGAGAGTAACATTTTTTGTAATAATTCACGAAGGCACAGTCATACTTTCTATACAATTAGAACCACATATTCATGGGAAACCGTTAGAAAATGCTAAATTCAAATGTTGAAAATGCTATGTTTCCTTGGGGTTATACCGAAAATTCCGATATAAATTCAATTCGGCTTGTCAAAAATAACTACGTGACAATTGAAATCTATCATGTGTCATACTATTACAAGGATGTAATAAAGAGAACTTTCAAATAAAATCCCATGTTCGATTTCGTCGAGTTTCAACCCTTAAACAAAGTCTTATATAAATTACACTATTTTTTGGATTTATTTTTTGTTATGATGCCTTGCATAAGCATAAATATTAACAACTACAACAGGTTTCTGCAAATACATGGATTAAATTAATTTACAGTTATGTGGTTTTGCAATCAAGTACGTCAACCGCGAGCATCGATGGTCATAGTCATTGAGATAACGATAAAATGTCACTGCACAAGTTAGGCACGTAATTGTCTACTAATCTTACTGCAAAAATCAATTTCCATGGGCATTATTGAAAGTTTTTTTTTTTTTCATTTTTTGCGTTACTATTTAATGCTACCGAGTTTTGTAGAATTAATTTACATTTTCCAAAAATCAGGTTAATAAAAAAACGCTAAATCAATTAAATTCATAGTAGACTTGATATGCATAATATAATTATATTTATATGTATGTAGAAACGAAACAAATGACCACGTATAGTTTTACACTGCAAGGGTTCTCCACTGAATAATTATGTAATATGTACATACTATTGTAACATAATCTGTATACCTAACTTTTCTAAAAAATAATGGTGAACTAGGAATATAATTGAACTGAGCTAACAAAACCGTGGATTCGAATTGAATTCTGTTCATATCTCGTTTTAGATCGTACAAAGTATACATGTTTATTAGACTATGTTCGTTCGCAATCGAACAGATTGACTTATGGCAAAATTATTGCGCAAATATATAAGTCCGCCTGGAAAGGAAATTATTTCATTTCAATTAATATATAGTCGTCCTACAGGAAATGAAAACATCTAAAATGGGAATGTTTTTTCCACAATTTAAAACTAGTTTCTTTAATTCAAATTATACCTGACGAGACATTGTACTCTGTGAAATTAAAAAAAAAACGTAAAAATCATATTTACTTAGGTCCATGGGCTATTGAAAATGAATGGTGCAGCAAAGACACTAACACATGCCAATTTTAATTACAATCCGTTCAAATTTATAGATAGCTGCTATTTCTTTTAAATGCTCCGGTTTCTTGTAAATGATTTACGAAAGACACTACGTGTCACCAATTGCCACAAGTGTTGGTATTAGAAAAACAAGTGTTGAGTTCAGATTCAGATATAGCACCCATATATAAATTTATATTCCGTGCTTTTGATGCTATAATGTATATTCTATGGTCAATGGTTCAATCGCTATAATTTCAAAATAAAAGTTTGCACAGGACACGATTTTAGGTATTTTTTTTTGAAAGTTAATACTTTGGTTTAGATTTTATTATATTTATATTTTGGGATTTTCAAGAGAATTGTTCGTCAAAACTGGCTACAATTTCGTATTTTTGGTAACTAATATTCGGTATTTTGGTGTTCGATGACAATTTTTTCAACCAATAACACATTTTTTTCTGTTTCCTATTCTTACATTGTAGCCCCTATATAACGACACCTCCCAAATTTCGTTATTTTGAGGAGTTTGTGTACGTTTTTCAACAAAATTGTCAATAATTATACCCTACACAACTATGTTGTGATGATGATGACAGTATATTCAAGAGGAGCTGTTAATACAAATTATAAATTGATACCAATTATATTGCGAACTAGGGAGTTATTTAAATGTGTCTATGTGTTATTATATTTTAGTATTACGGTTATGGTCAAAGACGACGTCTACAATTTACGGTTATGTAGATATTATATTTGAGGGTGCAATGAACCGAAAACTTTATTTTTTAGAAAGTGGAGATGTTAACATATAATTGGTCAATAGGGTGCATATATCGCGAAATATTACACAGGCTCTGAATATGGAACCGCAAAAAGTTAGATTTTCGTGGTATTTGTATAAGGTACCATTCTCATTATGTACCACATCGTCCTACTGAAAATGGCTAAGCCTAAAGCCTCTCCATATTTCCCTTTTAGTTGGACATTATTTTTAAATTGATTTATCTGTGCTAGATACACGAATTACTTCATGAAAGATAATTATTAATAATATCAAACTTTTGTCAGCTATAAATAAGAGATCACATGTACAATATATCACTAGAATTTATTATTATTATTATTACGAACATTTTTAACTATGGAATGGCATAGAGATGTGACCTGAAGTAGGTCAATATTTATTGGGGTAATATTTCGAAGTAGGTTCGTCTATTATTATTCGATTAAAAAAAAAATAAAATTGTTGTAGCTTTGTGTATAATATTGTCAACAAAATGGTGCATTGAAATGTTACACACGCGGTGGCTTTCGGGTATGTGTTTCAGCTTATATAAATATGTTTATGTATTACAGAATTAAATTGCAAAGTATACGAATATTTCCGAAATGCATTACATAATTTATAAACCCAATCTCATACAACACCACATGGTGTCGTATAGTGTGCATATTTTGTATATTGTGTAACCACGAAAGTCTTTGAATGGAATTTAATTAGTTCGATATGTAATCAACAATTTAATAATTAAATATTGACTAATTTAGATAATAGTATTGACAAATTTCGTTCCGTTACAGACACTGCCATGAATAAAATGTCCATGTATTTTGAAAGTGTCTGTAATTAATTATTTACAACATCACCCGATACAGAATGCAGATGACATGGAGAATGTTCGTTACACTCACACACGCCTTCACCAGTCAACAACTTTAAATATATTGCTGTTTTAAATGGTGTTGTGGTAATAATTGTTTGATTAACTCTATCATTTCTCGGGGGTATTTGTGAGCAAACTGCTATTACGAACAAATATCAATTATGTTAATAAACCATTAAATGTGAATTACGCATTTCCACAAATACATTTGCAAGGAAATGCCCCAAGGCGACTGTAAGTAGTGTTTAATAAAATCAAGTACAAGGATTTAAATATGACACTTTCGTTGAAGATAAATACATATTGATTATGATGGTTTAACAAAATGTATTTCACGTCAAGCAATTCCCATTCGAATGGGTTGCGACATTTGCAGATACACTCTTCAATATGTTTTCAAAACGAGAACTTCTTGATATTGTAGTAAATGTATTTTCATATAGGCCAGATGGTGCGGAACATGTAATGTTTTACATCAATGATAGCTGCATTGAAGTCTTAGTAAGTGGAAATATTTTACACCAATCTACAAATTAATGTTTTTCTACAAGTCAATTTTGTAAAGTAAAATATGTCTTAGGGAACAAAATAAAATTCTCCAAATTCCCACTTTTGATTCGCCGTTAATTTAATTTATAATAATATACAAGGCATTTTTTTAAACAAATAATTCCTATTAGTCTCCGACAAAATTGCCCAATTTTGGCTTACAGACTCTAATTCAATTCAAAATAAGTTAAATTTATAATATACCTTCGTTTAATTTAAATTCGGATTTTTCATAGAAATATTAGTTCACATCTTTTTAGTGCAGATTTTTCTTAAAGCTCTTTATATACCTCATTTTGTAAAGAATCTTCCAATCGGGACCACTTTAAATGTAATTTGTAAACGAACCCTTACAATAGGTACAGAACTGTCGCTGTCAATTTTATCAACATCTTTAAGTACACGAAATAACACCGACTACAAATTATCCATTTTCCATTTTTGTTCGTAATTCTCGCTCCAGTACGTTCGCTCAAACATTCGCTCTTTGAGGTATCTGTTCCAGTGAGACAACAGGTTGGGAAAATGCGGAGAATGTCACTTTCACTGATAGGCTTTTTCTGTTATTAACTTTCAGTAGCAAATATATAGATCTATTCTTTTAAAAAAAATATTCTAAGAATTACATGGAAATTAAATTTCATTTTTTTAATAACAATTGCGAAAACATTTCGACAAAAATGTAAGGCCTCCATATTTTTAGAAAAGAAAAAAAATCATAAATTCAATACCCAAAAATGTAAAATACCTTGAATTAATGGAAATGCTATTCTACCCAGACAGAATTCCTGCATTCATTTCTCATCAATTTGGAACTGAAGTATTTCGTTCTGAATTATTTCCTTTTATTCATGATGTTATCTGCTTATTACCCAGAACTACATTATACCACCTACATACATACATACTTATTCATGTATGTACATGTGAGTGTTTTCACATCATTGTCTATTCTTGTGTTTGTGTTTATGCCTTTGTGTTGGTCTCTCTCCCGCTCTATGTCTGTATTGGTTGTATTTACTTAGAAGTAGTTGATTTGATATCTATTTACATTACCGGAAGCTCGTCCATATTGGAAAGCAATATGTTCACTCTCAAATTGTTAACATCGCAGAGGCAGCCAACTCCAGCAAAGGATGTTTTTCAATTGGCATTGTGGCCGCTGTTCTGCATCGGTTTCGACTGCTTTTACAGCTGATTTGTGTGGAAGACGATGAAAACAGGACTCGTCGGTGTGCGTTCGACTGGCTTACTTCTTGTTTACTTTGCAATTTCAAAATATTGTCTCTTCATGCTTGCCGTCCACTCCACTGCTCCATTAACTAAAACAACAGTCCCGTTTCATAAGAATTTTAGATAGGTTTGTCCGTCGTGTCCGTGCCACTCTATTATCAATTCAATCGACATTTTATGGCTATGCATGGTTTCCACAATATCACCGTCTTTTACAATGGCTCCGACGTTTTACTTTTGGTGGTCGGGGTGGCGCTGGTGTTCACCGCGGCTGTAGATGATGTCTGCGCCCCAGCTGCGTTGGTACCACTGGTGTTGGTGTACTCGGAACTGTTGTTTTCATTTGGTTGTTCTAGGTCGTTCTGTCATTCGTAATAGAATTGTGAATTCACTGCCATTCCGGTCGAGAGGGTGCGGGGTGGTATGCCATCGTACGTTGATATTGATCCAGAGACCATTGATTGTTGGAGAACATGTGGGGGTGAGGCTGTGGCCGCAGCCGCGGGCGTTGATTGTTTCATTCGTCTCAGTGTGGCTGTTGCTGGCGTTAGAACACCACCGCTGGTTGTTTGCATTGACAATGGAGGCTGCTGCTGCTGTTGTTGCTGATACTGATGTCCTAGGTATGTTGTTTCACCACCTGCTAACGACGTTGGTGGTGTGGCAGCGTTGCCTGGCCTCTGTAGCACATTGTCGCTGTTCAGGATATAACCTGAACGGAATGTTGGGGCAGTGGTATATTGTGCCAGCGAAGTTATGGGAACTACGGTACCTTCAAGAGAAACAAAAGAACAAACGAAAATAATTAAAAGGAAATGTGTTGATTACACAAATACACATTGCATGGCATAAATAATGCGAATAAAAAATGAAACCGCTGACTCTCGAAAAGCATTCAAGGGTAAAGTATGGAACAACAATGGACTAGCCCCACATTTTACAGCTGCGGAATGTTAAACGGGAGTTATTAACTTAATTGTTTTGAAATCAAATGCGACTGGGAAGGACGAACGCAAAGGAGTCCTTATGCTGGCATTTAGCAAAATATTCTTTGGTGGGGATGATTGTAAAACGTATTGTGTGAACGTGTTAAATTGGTGGCGGGGAAAATACGTTAATTGCCACAGCATTATTCTTGAAACGTTGCGTTCTCAATTTGAATTGGGATAAACCATAGGAATGAAAAGGTTTTAGCTATCGATTTAGCTCCCATTGAAACCAATAAACTAATTAGATGAAAATCTCTTAAATAAATATGGATGTTATTAATATCGACGTTAAGGTTAATATTTAGTAGCTTTGTAATTTATTGATTCTCGTAAGCAAGTTCTTCTATACGTGTAGAATAAAAACAAATTTTAGGTATGTCTAAATCTATCTTCTAATAAATACAAAATTCTCTTATCATAGTGTCCGTATAAACACTTCTCCGACACGGCCTGACCGATTTGTAGGTTATAAGCTTTTTTTATAACCTAAAAATGTAATCTATAAATTGATACATTTATGGAATGTAGGCCTTCGAAAAGGAAACCAGCCAATCAAAAGTCAAAATTAATTATATGGATATTGCATATGTCAAGGCCTGACGATATATATATATATAGGAGGTGATGCAAATGTGGTATACCCATTTGTTTTTAGATTGCTAAATTTTTATTTTTTATCCGATTAAATGGAAATTTTACACTTAACATGCTACATGTGTTGTCTTTCCCTGTATCAATTTGAAAATAATATTATTCTAACAATTTAAGAGATATTTCAGAAAATGTTTGAAATTCCATTAAAAGTGATTTTTAAAAAAGTGCAGGTTATGTGGTATACCACATGATGTTAATGTGGTATAGTATAATTTTCACTCCCAATTGATATCTTATATAATTTATTGTTTTTAATGAATGTGAATTAGCTCGAGATTTATGTCTGTTAAGATTTTTAACGGTTACGTTGAGTAGAACTTTAATTTTTATTACATAATAATGTCTACACATAACAATATTTAATTTTTGTATGGAGAAGTTGTTAAAACTCATAGCCTTTGTTTTTCATCCTTGTGGTTCGTGGTAGACTCTCGTAGAGTACAAATGTTTCAAATAGTAATGAGATTTTGTCTTGTGTTGGCTTTTTTTCATGCAGACTCAAGGTATACCACATTACCTGCACTTGTGTTTACTGAAAAAATGTCTAGTGTTTTCCTAAATTGGTTAATATATGTTGCAATTGCGCATATTATTTAATTTTTAGCACTTACTAATTTTTTAATGCTTTAATAATTAATATTAAAATACATCTGTAAAACAAAAAAAAAAATATATTTTTAAACTTCAACCGAAATAAAGTTAATTTCATGAAAAATTTAATTTTTGCTACTGATTCTCAACCTGAGTTAAATAAATTAAACAGATCATTGCTAACTTATTTTTTAGAGACAATAGAACACGTTTCAGTTATTCTAAAATTTTCAGTTTACAACATGATTGGAAAGAAAAACTTTTGTGAACAGAGTAAACAACTGTTTTACAGTTGTTCCCAATTTTCTTATTACATATTTTAATATAATATTTTATACACATATACGGGATAAGGAATTATTTAATTATGTTTTTATTAATTCTAGTAGCCTTAATAGGAGCTATAAAAATATTACTGCTATCAATTAATAATAATTGTTGTCATATTTTATTGACATAAAAATATGATTCTAGATTTTACGACCAAATACATAAAACTGGTAAGTTATGGATATAGTCAGGAGGAGCCGACCATGTTAAACCCTATACACATTTCCCACCATTGGATTTAAACGTTCCAACACATGGCATATATGAAGAATCGTTCAATATATTTTGGGAAACATTGCCACCAAGGTGAGTAATATTGTCAAAACGAAAATAGATTTTTTGTTTGCATTTGAGAGATTATGTAGAATCAACATTTGCATGATGAGGGTATGTTGAAACATAGGTGTTAAATCCCAATCATTAGGGGTGACTGGGAGCACCCCTACCCGGGGTTGCTTTGGCATTTGATGGGAGCACATTCGGCACGAATGGGCATATCATAGTAATTACCATTCCTATCAGTCTAATTGGAATTCAGATCCCCTGAAGGTTATATTTTGTTACCTATATTTTAACTTCAAATAAAAAGATTACTACATATTTCAACATATTTAATTTCAGTTGCAAATGTTTTGACCAACACTGTTTAACGTCGGCTTATTGACTTCGATTCCACAAGACTGGTTACGATTCCACACATTGAAAGGGCCTTCGCAAATTTCTAAATGAATCGTTTATTTTGAATGTTTAAATTCATTTTCTTGTAATATGATATTTAATGGTTTTGATTTGATTTGTTTCAAATATATTGTTAAGTGGAACTAAATATCGTTTGTGGCTTTGTGTCCTTAAACATGATATAATATGTAATATGTATGTATGTAATATGTATTATATAATGACTATTACTAGCATGTCAAATAAGTGATATGATAGTAATAAGACCTTACTACAATTTCAATAAGTTCTCAATACTTACCTATCACATTACTACCGGAACTGACAACAGTTGCGCCGCCAGCTCCTATTACGATTGCCGGTGTCAGTATACCTCCAATTGTTGTTGATCCGGTATTTGTACAGCTGGTGGGTGCATACGATTGCGGAGATATACCTAAAATATCCGGCGATTGTCGTGGTCCGCACATTATTGTGGTATTGCTTATCATACCGGGACCTATGCTGCCCGTTGTATTAGTATGCGTCAGTAGAGTGTTGCCCGGTCCCAATGTACCGTAAAGATTTGTAGTAGGCGCATAGCTAATGTAATTCTAAACATGAACAACCAAAATAGAATGGAGAAAAGGACAAAAAGAATTTCATGAAATTTATGGCCACCGCAAAGTCTACGAAATGGACATCGAATTGAAGAAATTTATGTCCAACAAACTCATAAAAGTACGACAAACAAAAAAGAATAAAAACTCATCCAAACAACATAAAGGAACACAAATAATAAAACCGCCCGTATATACGAGAGAATATGACCACTAGTGGTTGGCTGGACACTTGCTTACCTCGTTCTTTGACACACTTGGCACCGGAATTGGCGTTTGCAAATCGATGTCAGCATCTACTTCGGAAATTGTGTCGTTGAAACCGTTCGGTATTGTAGTCTCAGCGACTCCTTCGACGCCCGCAATGCCCCCGGAGCAGGCACCAGTGACCGGACCTCCCTTGCCCGACGAAGTTGAATGAGTGTCAGTTGCACTATCATGACGTTTGAGAACCACTAGCCTAACCGCAATCGCAACTATGCAGAGTATGACACCCAACGAACCAGCAGTCAGCAGATAAACAAACAATCGTTCCTGGTCGTCTGCATATGGGCCCAGTAAACAGTTATAGAAAAAAGTGGAGAGCAAAACACAAAAAACATATAAAATGAGTGGAGCTAATACACATACACACGCTCGCTTAAGACAAAGTATGGGAAGAAATATGACCACAAACTTTTCTGTTTGTTTGTTTTTTGGCTTCTTTTTGTTATGGGGGATTTTTTGCTCAATACTTCTTTTGGGAACCCAAAAGTTCAGATTTTATACCGAGCAATTGCTAAGCAAGAAAGGACACAGCAATAAATCCTTTACTTAATTGCAATACCATTTGTTAAGTTCAGCCATGGCTGGTGGCAGCTTGCCACACTGCACTGCTGTTGTTCTGTTTTGTATTTGTACTTCTACACCACCACCCATCCCGTTCATTATTTTGGGACAGTGGTAGTCGAGTTTAATTACCTTCCAGAGTCATGTCGGCGCTGTGTGTCATTACGGGATTAACGCCGCCCATATCACCCTCAAACATACCCAGTGTGGCATTATTGGCTCTATTAACACTTGTCACTGCATTGTAGGTTCCATTCAGAGTAATGCTGGCATTGTTGCGTGCCGCCGGAACAGTGGTGTTACTGTACAGCTTCGGAATTGCCTCCGACTCCTTGTAAAACAATTCATCATCGTACAAATCATTAACATCGCCCTCGAAGTCTTCTGGTTCATCAGCTTCAATTTCTGTTTCGTAGCGATCCATGAGCACTTGTTTCGGCACTGAAATGAAATACAAGAAATACAGTTGAAAATTTCCCAATGTAATTTGTCACTTGGTCGCAATGATGATGGAGAGGGGCGGGTGGTCGCTCGGTCGGTCGGTCGGTCGATAGGTCTACTTAACGTTCTGAGTTCAAAAGCTATGTTTGTTTGCTTGCTTGGTTGCATTCTAAGATATACATTGGAAGAAAGATTTACGATTCATTCCGCGAACAATGACTCGCTTCGAAACTCATTTTTAAAAGACTTCATTCAAATGTGTTGGCAATTAAGCGTCACTTCAGAAGCACTTGAAAGTTTTGCGTCTTGATGCGATTTTGTAAAGTCGACGAAGAAATGTAATTGATGGAGAACCCACTGCGTAGCAGTAGCTGCGACTATATACATTAATTTTGTATGTGAAATTCTGTGAAACTTATAATGATAATGAACGTTGCCTTTTAAAATGTAAGTAAACAAGTATTCTTGTGTTCAGTTTTGTATTTATTCAAACTATATTTCTTCTAGAATGTAATAAAATAAATGTTTAGTTTGTGCCAATCTAATACAGCTCATTGCTTTGATGTGATGTTACATATGTAAACTTCGAAAACATGTGTAATGTGAATGCAGTGTGTTTTATATTAGAGCGTTTGTATGTGATATTATTTTTGAGGATAAACTTAGAATTATTTGCCGAGCTTCCGAAATGTCGACCCTTTGTTGTGGAAGCAGTAGAAAGAGTGGACCGATATGTCCCATTTTACAAGATTATACAGGCATAGTTAAAATATTATGTTACAAGGGGTCTAAAATCAATATTTCGATGAGGCACATTTTTGCGTAGCAAAGTTTTTAGTCAAGCATTTGAGGATCGCCCTGTAGAAGCGACAACTAACATTTTTGTTAAACTGTCAAAATTTTTGACAATTTTCAATATTACAAGGATTTGCAATACATTTTTCAATTGAAGTGCCTTTGGTATTCTCGTCTGGATCAGGCGATAATTTGGTGTAATTCCTTAACAACTGTATCCTTAGATTTTCGAAAATTGTCCACATAGTTACATATTAAGAAATTGTCCGCAATATTCCTATGTATCCTTAATATTCAACTGGACTGCATGGCCGTATGCACTATTTTACGCATGAACATCAACATTAGGCGCTATACATGCATGTTAAATACTCTAGATGTCACTAAAACGTTAAAACTTACAAAATTGAATATAATTTAAGATAAATGTCATGTTAAGATATGTGGTAGTTGCATATTTGAATTCTTCATAAATCATATGTACATTTTGCGTACACACAACTACCACGGAACTCTAAATTTCTGCGGATGTTTATTTCGAGCCTAGGCAATATTTCGTGATATTTGCACCCTCTTAACCGTTTAGTCCAGATCAGTCAATCAATATTCTGTACATCTCTTCTAATTACTTGTCCAGATTCTCTTCATCGTGATGTCCCGATGTTCGGCTTGTGGCCGACTCGAAAAAAACAAAAGATTATGTTTTCGGTTCCATTTATCCCAAATTTTGTATGTGGTCATCACGAAAATTATACGCGTTGTCCTTGACCGTACCTGGAACCTCATGGAACAGTTCAAAGCGATCAGCGCTATATTTCCGCCCTCCAGTGTGGTAATGGGTTACTAAATGGGGTATATTTACGGGTAACTCCCACATCCGAGTACATACGACAATATAATTGGTATCAAATTAAAGGTCAATCACTTCTCTTGGATATACTATCAACTTCTCGGGTCTATGTCCTTCAGGGGTAAATATATACGCAATAAAATACAAATTTCGTCATTTTTCATACAAAATCAGGGTCCATTTGCCGTGCTAAATATTGACCGATCTTTATCAAAACAGGCATGCCTTTTCTTTGGCCCGATCCCCTTCTCCATGTAATATTTCACGATGTTCGGGCAATAATTGCGGGCTCTGAAGCGAGCAGAAAAACCGACAAAAATTTTATATTTGGTCCATTTCATCCCCTAAATATTAACCGAAACCATCCTACATGCAAAATTTCGCGAAGATTGGTCCATAACTGTGGCCTGAATCGTGTTTACAAATTATAATGGACAGACGGACATACGGACGGACACACATGTCGAGATCGACTCAGCTAGTCGAGATATGACGATCGGTATACTTGAAGGTGGGTCTAGGACCAATATTTCGCGGCGTTACAATCTTTTGGGGCTGCACAAAGCTAAAATACCCTGACAACATAGTTGTGTAGGGTATAAAAATTGGCATTAATTTGCATTTGAAAATTTGACAGTTCCACGATTTGAAATATACTGGTAAGCCTATTGCGAATTCTACAAATAAAGGTGTGTTTTACGAACTCCATTTGGGGTGCAAAAACATCGCCAGGACCTTTAAAATTTTGAATATCAACGGGTGTCAATATATGTGATCTTTCCCAATTATTTCGAGATGTTTCCGCCATCGTTTGGCGGAGGGTGTACCATTTTCAATTTCTTTTTGCCAATTGGCTTTCTTATTAGTAAAATATACGCTGCCGATACAATCATTCTCTCCTTCCCCCCAAATGAATTCGTATAATTCTTAATGGCTCCACCTTTATTTAAAATTCAAATTTTAATTCATTTGCTGTTGAGGCCGCCTCACAGTTGTCTTCGATTCGACTAACAGACGTAAATCGTATTATCCGTTCACATCACATCAGACGGTATGACCTTTCAAGGTTATGCGTAATTGCTTTGTTTGGTTTTTGGGCCCATGCGATTTGCACAGCAGCATATTCGATAGAACTCTCGATGGTATAGCGTTCAAGTGTATTGAACGTTGCTTCATAGAGCACGCACAAAATATGCACACACACATGTGCGTATAAGTTTGTGTGTGTGTGTGCTTCATTTCATTTCAAATGGATTAAAGCGTGTATTGTTGCAAGCTGGAAAAACACATGTATACTGTTGAACTCCTTTTTAGTTTTATTTGTGTTGGCGTACATGTTGGTTAAGCAGTAAGCTGGCAGACCATACCAAGGACGACTTTATAATGTGTAGAGCAAAGCGGTCACAACTGGTGCTCGGTGGCACAAGTCACGATTTACTTACCACAAGTGTAAACAACTTTCAGATACATCCGAGAATTGGGTTGACATGGCGAACCAAATGTATTGGCATCTGCGGCCAGATTGCATCTACGACGTCCATGGCATATTTGCATAACGGTTTCGGTGGCATACGACGCCAAACATGCTGAATAGTTCGATATGTTCAATATATGCCAACGTGCGAGCAATATCCATGCATAGTGTTGAAAAGAGAATGAAAAAGAAGGACAAGAATAGAAAAGAATTGTGAATTAATTAAATTGTTCTATGGTTATGGTTGATGTATTCTAGCGTTCTAACCGTCCTCATCTTTTGGTGCTAAACAAGTGTAGCAACCATCTATTTGTCAAAAAAGGAAATTAGTTTGTGTGTGTATTTTTTATAATTTACTAGCGGGACCCGTGGCGCTTCGCTGCCCCTGCTGAAGTTATGAAATTAAAATTTAGGTATGATCAATTGGTAATCATCCTATATACAGCTGCAATATTTAGGGGAGAGGGGGGCACCTTTGAACACTTTTTTCTTTCAAGCCTCATAAAAATGCTCATGTTATAATTTTTGGTTTCTTATAAGTTTTAACTAATAGGTACATATGTAACCTTTAAAATGAATATACATATGACATACCTTAAGCTTGATATACATATTTTATTACTGTTTTACTGGAGGAAGTCAAAGTGTTCAAAACTGCCCCCCCAGGGGGGCACCTTTGAACAAAGCTTGGTATTTTTGAACGGCATGGTTTTTTACAGTGTTTATGTTCAAATATATATGTATTGTATTTATATATATCAGAAATTCATTTATTTATTAAAAAATATATACAAAAATATTCGAAAATTAAAAAATTCTGATCAAAATTTATTAAAACACAAAATTACATAAAAACAAAAATTTATATGGTGAAAAATACAGCTAATTTCGTAATCTTATCAGCCTATTTGAAAATTTTTGATAAATCGAAGCCAAAAGTTAAAAACTAATTTTTTTACTGGAGTTTACTGGGTATGTTCAAAGGTGCCCCACCTGTGGTATTTTACGGAAATTTATAATAACTTTTTTTGTAATAAATATATATGAAAGAAAATACATTAGGTATGTTTGAAATGATTATTGGAATGCAAAAAAATTGTTTAACGAAAGAAAACTTTCACAAAATTCTTCCTGCGCCCTTACAAACAAATGAAAAAAAGTTTACAATTGCACTGCGAAAACATGGTCACCCATGTACAATTTGTCGACAACTGAAAAAGCTAGCAAAAGTGGTTTACGCAGATGAAGAACATGATTGGCACATACAAAAATTTGGTTGCTGGTCGGAAAAATTTTAAACCAAGATTTTATGAGCGCTGTTCAAAGCTGCCCCACGTTCAAAGGTGCCCCCCTCTCCCCTACTAAATTT